>NC_052164.1:1727529-1847624 GCF_902713615.1 Scyliorhinus canicula
GCCCTAACGCACAGGGCCCTAACACACAGGGCCCTAACACACAGGGCCCTAACACACAGGGCCCTAACACACAGGACACTGCGCACAGGGCCCTAACACACAGGGCCCTAACACACAGGGCCCTAACACACAGGGCCCTAACACACAGGGCCCTAACGCACAGGGCCCTAACGCACAGGGCCCTAACACACAGGGCCCTAACACACAGGGCCCTAACGCACAGGGCCCTAACACACAGGACACTGCGCACAGGGCCCTAACACACAGGGCCCTAACACACAGGGCCCTAACACACAGGACACTGCGCACAGGGCCCTAACACACAGGGCCCTAACACACAGGACACTGCGCACAGGGCCCTAACACACAGGGCCCTAACACACAGGACCCTAACGCACAGGGCCCTAACACACAGGGCCCTAACACACAGGGCCCCTAACACACAGGGCCCTAACACACAGGGCCCTAACACACAGGGCCCTAACACACAGGCCCCTAACACACAGGGCCCTAACACACAGGGCCCTAACACACAGGGCCCTAACACACAGGGCCCTAACACACAGGGCCCTAACACACAGGACACTGCGCACAGGGCCCTAACACACAGGGCCCTAACACACAGGGCCCTAACACACAGGACCCTAACGCACAGGGCCCTAACACACAGGGCCCTAACGCACAGGGCCCTAACACACAGGGCCCTAACACACAGGGCCCTAACACACAGGGCCCTAACGCACAGGGCCCTAACACACAGGACCCTAACACACAGGGCCCTAACACACAGGGCCCTAACACACAGGGCCCTAACACACAGGCCCCTAACACACAGGGCCCTAACACACAGGGCCCTAACACACAGGGCCCTAACACACAGGGCCCTAACACACAGGGCACTGCGCACAGGGCCCTAACACACAGGACACTGCACACAGGGCCCTAACACACAGGACACTGCGCACAGGGCCCTAACACACAGGACACTGCGCACAGGGCCCTAACACACAGGACCCTAACACACAGGACCCTAACACACAGGACACTGCGCACAGGGCCCTAACACACAGGCCCCTAACACACAGGGCCCTAACACACAGGACACTGCGCACAGGGCCCTAACGCACAGGGCCCTAACACACAGGACACTGCGCACAGGGCCCTAACACACAGGCCCCTAACACACAGGGCCCTAACACACAGGCCCCTAACACACAGGACACTGCGCACAGGGCCCTAACACACAGGGCACTGCGCACAGGGCCCTAACACACAGGACACTGCACACAGGGCCCTAACACACAGGGCCCTAACACACAGGACACTGCGCACAGGGCCCTAACACACAGGACACTGCACACAGGGCCCTAACACACAGGACCCTAACACACAGGGCCCTAACACACAGGGCCCTAACGCACAGGGCCCTAACACACAGGGCCCTAACACACAGGGCCCTAACACACAGGGCCCTAACACACAGGACACTGCGCACAGGACCCTAACACACAGGGCCCTAACACACAGGGCCCTAACACACAGGGCCCTAACACACAGGGCCCTAACACACAGGGCCCTAACACACAGGGCCCTAACACACAGGGCCCTAACACACAGGGCCCTAACACACAGGACCCTAACACACAGGGCCCTAACACACAGGGCCCTAACGCACAGGACACTGCACACAGGGCCCTAACACACAGGGCCCTAACACACAGGGCCCTAACACACAGGACACTGCGCACAGGGCCCTAACACACAGGACACTGCGCACAGGGCCCTAACGCACAGGGCCCTAACACACAGGACCCTAACACACAGGACACTGCGCACAGGGCCCTAACACACAGGACCCTAACACACAGGGCCCTAACGCACAGGACCCTAACACACAGGACACTGCGCACAGGGCCCTAACACACAGGGCCCTAACACACAGGACACTGCGCACAGGGCCCTAACACACAGGACCCTAACACACAGGGCCCTAACACACAGGGCCCTAACACACAGGACACTGCGCTAACACAGGGCCCTAACACACAGGGCCCTAACACACAGGACACTGCGCACAGGGCCCTAACACACAGGGCCCTAACACACAGGGCCCTAACACACAGGGCCCTAACACACAGGGCCCTAACACACAGGGCCCTAACGCACAGGACCCTAACACACAGGACACTGCGCACAGGGCCCTAACACACAGGGCCCTAACACACAGGACACTGCGCACAGGGCCCTAACACACAGGGCCCTAACACACAGGGCCCTAACACACAGGGCCCTAACGCACAGGACCCTAACACACAGGCCCCTAACACACAGGGCCCTAACACACAGGGCCCTAACACACAGGGCCCTAACACACAGGGCCCTAACGCACAGGGCCCCTAACACACAGGGCCCTAACACACAGGGCCCTAACACACAGGGCCCTGACACACAGGGCCCTAACACACAGGGCCCTAACACACAGGACACTGCGCACAGGGCCCTAACACACAGGGCCCTAACACACAGGGCCCTAACGCACAGGGCCCTAACACACAGGGCCCTAACGCACAGGGCCCTAACACACAGGGCCCTAACACACAGGGCCCTAACACACAGGGCCCTAACACACAGGGCCCTAACGCACAGGGCCCTAACACACAGGGCCCTAACGCACAGGGCCCTAACACACAGGGCCCTAACACACAGGACCCTAACACACAGGGCCCTAACGCACAGGGCCCTAACACACAGGACACTGCGCACAGGGCCCTAACACACAGGGCCCTAACACACAGGACACTGCGCACAGGGCCCTAACACACAGGGCACTGCGCACAGGGCCCTAACACACAGGGCCCTAACACACAGGGCCCTAACACACAGGGCCCTAACGCACAGGGCCCTAACACACAGGACACTGCGCACAGGGCCCTAACACACAGGGCCCTAACACACAGGGCCCTAACACACAGGGCCCTAACACACAGGACACTGCGCACAGGGCCCTAACACACAGGGCCCTAACACACAGGGCCCTAACACACAGGACACTGCGCACAGGGCCCTAACACACAGGACACTGCGCACAGGGCCCTAACACACAGGACCCTAACACACAGGGCCCAAACACACAGGGCCCTAACACACAGGGCCCTAACACACAGGGCCCTAACACACAGGGCCCTAACACACAGGGCCCTAACACACAGGGCCCTAACACACAGGACACTGCGCACAGGGCCCTAACACACAGGGCCCTAACACACAGGGCCCTAACACACAGGGCCCTAACACACAGGGCACTGCGCACAGGGCCCTAACACACAGGGCACTGCGCACAGGGCCCTAACACACAGGCCCCTAACACACAGGGCCCTAACACACAGGACACTGCGCACAGGGCCCTAACACACAGGGCCCTAACACACAGGGCCCTAACACACAAGGCCCTAACACACAGGACACTGCGCACAGGGCCCTAACACACAGGCCCCTAACACACAGGGCCCTAACACACAGGACACTGCGCACAGGGCCCTAACACACAGGGCCCTAACGCACAGGGCCCTAACACACAGGACACTGCGCACAGGGCCCTAACACACAGGACACTGCGCACAGGGCCCTAACACACAGGGCCCTAACACACAGGGCCCTAACACACAGGACACTGACGCACAGGGCCCTAACACACAGGGCCCTAACGCACAGGGCCCTAACACACAGGACACTGCGCACAGGGCCCTAACACACAGGACACTGCGCACAGGGCCCTAACACACAGGGCCCTAACGCACAGGGCCCTAACACACAGGACACTGTACACAGGACCCTAACACACAGGACCCTAACACACAGGACACTGCGCACAGGGCCCTAACGCACAGGACCCTAACACACAGGACACTGCGCACAGGGCCCTAACGCACAGGGCCCTAACACACAGGGCCCTAACACACAGGACACTGCGCACAGGGCCCTAACACACAGGGCCCTAACACACAGGACACTGCGCACAGGGCCCTAACACACAGGCCCCTAACACACAGGGCCCTAACACACAGGACACTGCGCACAGGGCCCTAACACACAGGGCCCTAACACACAGGACACTGCGCACAGGGCCCTAACACACAGGGCCCTAACACACAGGGCCCTAACACACAGGGCCCTAACACACAGGGCCCTAACACACAGGACACTGCGCACAGGGCCCTAACACACAGGACACTGCGCACAGGGCCCTAACACACAGGACACTGCGCACAGGGCCCTAACACACAGGGCCCTAACACACAGGGCCCTAACACACAGGACACTGCGCACAGGGCCCTAACACACAGGGCCCTAACACACAGGGCCCTAACACACAGGGCCCTAACACACAGGGCCCTAACACACAGGGCCCTAACACACAGGGCCCTAACACACAGGGCCCTAACGCACAGGGCCCTAACGCACAGGGCCCTAACACACAGGGCCCTAACACACAGGGCCCTAACACACAGGGCCCTAACACACAGGGCCCTAACACACAGGGCCCTAACACACAGGGCCCTAACACACAGGACCCTAACACACAGGGCCCTAACACACAGGGCCCTAACACACAGGGCCCTAACACACAGGGCCCTAACACACAGGGCCCTAACACACAGGGCCCTAACACACAGGGCCCTAACACACAGGGCCCTAACACACAGGGCCCTAACACACAGGGCCCTAACACACAGGACCCTAACACACAGGGCCCTAACACACAGGGCCCTAACACACAGGGCCCTAACACACAGGGCCCTAACACACAGGGCACTGCACACAGGGCCCTAACACACAGGGCCCTAACACACAGGACCCTAACACACAGGGCCCTAACACACAGGGCCCTAACACACAGGGCCCTAACGCACAGGGCCCTAACACACAGGGCCCTAACACACAGGGCACTGCACACAGGGCCCTAACACACAGGGCCCTAACGCACAGGGCCCTAACACACAGGGCCCTAACACACAGGGCCCTAACACACAGGGCCCTAACACACAGGGCCCTAACACACAGGCCCCTAACACACAGGGCCCTAACACACAGGCCCCTAACACACAGGACACTGCGCACAGGGCCCTAACACACAGGGCCCTAACGCACAGGGCCTTAACACACAGGGCCCTAACACACAGGGCCCTAACGCACAGGGCCCTAACACACAGGGCCCTAACACACAGGGCCCTAACACACAGGGCCCTAACACACAGGGCCCTAACACACAGGGCCCTAACACACAGGGCACTGCACACAGGGCCCTAACACACAGGGCCCTAACGCACAGGGCCCTAACACACAGGGCCCTAACACACAGGGCCCTAACACACAGGGCCCTAACACACAGGGCCCTAACACACAGGCCCCTAACACACAGGGCCCTAACACACAGGCCCCTAACACACAGGACACTGCGCACAGGGCCCTAACACACAGGGCCCTAACGCACAGGGCCCTAACACACAGGGCCCTAACACACAGGGCCCTAACGCACAGGGCCCTAACACACAGGGCCCTAACACACAGGACACTGCGCACAGGGCCCTAACACACAGGGCCCTAACACACAGGGCCCTAACACACAGGACACTGCGCACAGGGCCCTAACACACAGGGCCCTAACACACAGGGCCCTAACACACAGGGCCCTAACACACAGGGCCCTAACACACAGGACCCTAACGCACAGGGCCCTAACACACAGGGCCCTAACACACAGGACACTGCGCACAGGGCCCTAACGCACAGGACACTGCGCACAGGGGCCTAACACACAGGACACTGCGCACAGGGCCCTAACACACAGGGCCCTAACACACAGGGCCCTAACACACAGGGCCCTAACACACAGGGCCCTAACACACAGGACACTGCGCACAGGGCCCTAACACACAGGGCCCTAACACACAGGGCCCTAACACACAGGGCCCTAACACACAGGGCCCTAACACACAGGGCCCTAACGCACAGGGCCCTAACACACAGGGCCCTAACACACAGGACACTGCGCACAGGGCCCTAACACACAGGACACTGCGCACAGGGCCCTAACGCACAGGGCCCTAACACACAGGACACTGCGCACAGGGCCCTAACACACAGGACACTGCGCACAGGGCCCTAACACACAGGGCCCTAACACACAGGACACTGCGCACAGGGCCCTAACACACAGGGCCCTAACACACAGGGCCCTAACACACAGGGCCCTAACACACAGGGCCCTAACACACAGGGCCCTAACACACAGGGCCCTAACACACAGGGCCCTAACGCACAGGGCCCTAACACACAGGGCCCTAACACACAGGACACTGCGCACAGGGCCCTAACACACAGGACACTGCGCACAGGGCCCTAACACACAGGACCCTAACACACAGGGCCCTAACACACAGGGCCCTAACGCACAGGGCCCTAACACACAGGGCCCTAACACACAGGGCCCTAACACACAGGGCCCTAACACACAGGGCCCTAACACACAGGGCCCTAACACACAGGGCCCTAACACACAGGGCACTGCGCACAGGGCCCTAACACACAGGGCCCTAACACACAGGGCCCTAACACACAGGGCCCTAACACACAGGGCCCTAACACACAGGACACTGCGCACAGGGCCCTAACACACAGGGCCCTAACACACAGGGCACTGCGCACAGGGCCCTAACACACAGGGCCCTAACACACAGGGCCCTAACACACAGGGCCCTAACACACAGGGCCCTAACACACAGGGCCCTAACACACAGGGCCCTAACACACAGGGCCCTAACACACAGGGCCCTAACACACAGGGCACTGCGCACAGGGCCCTAACACACAGGGCCCTAACACACAGGGCCCTAACACACAGGGCCCTAACACACAGGGCCCTAACACACAGGACACTGCGCACAGGGCCCTAACACACAGGGCCCTAACACACAGGGCCCTAACACACAGGGCCCTAACACACAGGGCCCTAACACACAGGACCCTAACACACAGGCCCCTAACGCACAGGGCCCTAACACACAGGGCCCTAACACACAGGCCCCTAACACACAGGGCCCTAACACACAGGGCCCTAACACACAGGCCCCTAACACACAGGACACTGCGCACAGGGCCCTAACACACAGGGCCCTAACACACAGGGCCCTAACACACAGGGCCCTAACACACAGGACACTGCGCACAGGGCCCTAACACACAGGACACTGCGCACAGGGCCCTAACACACAGGGCCCTAACACACAGGGCCCTAACACACAGGGCCCTAACACACAGGGCCCTAACACACAGGGCCCTAACACACAGGGCCCTAACACACAGGACACTGACGCACACGACACCCATACACAGGATGGGTGGACAGGAATCACCACTCCAGGGGACCCCGGACTTTGGGTTGGATGAGGAGCACGCCATTACGCCCCTGCTATCTCCTACACCCTCCACCATCGCAGAGATGCTCACCTCGGTTGGGCACTTTAGCGATGAGGTTTCTGGACACTAACTGGAGCACAACACAGCCGTCCCAGTCCAGCAGGTGGAGGTAGGAACAGCCGAGGGGCTGGGCGCTCTGAGGGCATCCCGGCGCGAGCAACCATCTGCCGCCCAGACGGGTCCCGGGTTCCTGGAGTTACCACACCCACCCATAGACCAAGGGACGACCGAAGGTGGTGACGGCCGTCTTGCGGCAGCTGCAGACGAAGGTGGAGGAATCCACCCGCGGGCAGGAGCAGGGACTGGTGTCGGTCATACGTGCCACCCAGGCTGACACCGCACGGGTGGCATCCGCGGTGGAGGCAATGGGTGCGACGGTATGAGATATGGGTCGCAGTATACAAGGCCTGGGGCTTTCCGTGCAGTCAGTGTCCGTGGCCCAGGACAGGGTCCCAGCAGGCCGTGGCCCAATCTCAGCAGGCAGTGGCCCAATCTCAGCAGGCAGTGGCCCAGTCTCAGCAGGCCGTGGCCCAGTCTCAGCAGGCAGTGGCCCAGTCTCAGCAGGCAGTGGCCCAGTCTCAGCAGGCAGTGGCCCAGTCTCAGCAGGCCATGGCCCAGTCTCTGCAGGCAATGGCCCAGTCTCAGCAGGCAGTGGCCCAGTCTCAGCAGGCCGTGGCCCAATCTCAGCAGGCTGTGGCCCAATCTCAGCAGGCAGTGGCTCAGTCTCAGCAGGCAGTGGCCCAGTCTCTGCAGGCAGTGGCCCAGTCTCAGCAGGCAGTGGCCCAGTCTCAGCAGGCAGTGGCCCAGTCCCAGCAGGCAGTGGCCCAGTCTCAGCAGGCCATGGCCCAGTCTCAGCAGGCAGTGGCTCAGTTCCAGCAGGCAATGGCCCAGTCTCAGCAGGCAGTGGCCCAGTCTCAGCAGGCAGTGGCCCAGTCTCTGCAGGCATGGCCCAGTCCCAGCAGGCCCTGGCCCAGTCTCAGCAGGCAGTGGCCCAGTCTCAGCAGGCAGTGGCCCAGTCTCAGCAGCCATGGCCCAGTCTCAGCAGGCCCTGGCCCAGTCTCAGCAGGCCATGGCCCAGTCCCAGCAGGCAGTGGCCCAGTCTCTGCAGGCAGTGGCCCAGTCTCTGCAGGCAGTGGCCCAGTCTCTGCAGGCCCTGGCCCAGTCTCAGCAGGCAATGGCCCAGTCCCAGCAGGCAGTGGCCCAGTCTCAGCAGGCAGTGGCCCAGTCTCAGCAGGCAGTGGCCCAGTCTCTGCAGGCAGTGGCCCAGTCTCAGCAGGCAATGGCCCAGTCTCAGCAGGCAGTGGCCCAGTCTCTGCAGGCCATGGCCCAGTCTCAGCAGGCAATGGCCCAGTCCCAGCAGGCAGTGGCTCAGTCCCAGCAGGCCGTGGCCCAGTCTCAGCAGGCAGTGGCCCAGTCTCAGCAGGCAATGGCCCAGTCTCAGCAGGCAGTGGCCCAGTCCCAGCAGGCCGTGGCCCAATCTCAGCAGGCCGTGGCCCAATCTCAGCAGGCAGTGGCCCAGTCCCAGCAGGCAATGGCCCAGTCTCAGCAGGCAGTGGCCCAGTCTCAGCAGGCAGTGGCCCAGTCTCAGCAGGCAGTGGCCCAGTCCCAGCAGGCCGTGGCCCAATCTCAGCAGGCCGTGGCCCAGTCTCAGCAGGCAGTGGCCCAGTCTCAGCAGGCAATGGCCCAGTCTCAGCAGGCAGTGGCCCAGTCTCTGCAGGCAGTGGCCCAGTCTCTGCAGGCAGTGGCCCAGTCTCAGCAGGCAATGGCCAAGTCTCAGCAGGCAGTGGCCCAGTCTCAGCAGGCCATGGCCCAGTCTCAGCAGGCAATGGCCCAGTCTCAGCAGGCAGTGGCCCAGCCTCAGTAGGCATTGGCCCAGTCTCAGCAGGCAGTGGCCCAGCCTCAGCAGGCCATGGCCCAGTCCCAGCAGGCAATGGCCCAGTCCCAGCAGGCCATGGCCCAGTCTCAGCAGGCAGTGGCCCAGTCTCAGCCGGCCATCGCTGGGGGCATCGGCGTTATTGCCCAGGTGCTGGCCGGCGTCGCCCAGAGACAGACCGGGATGGCCAACACCCCGAGCTCCATGGCTGCAAACTTGCAGACCCTTGACGATACCAGGGCGGGCCTCCAGCCTGGGTGGCTACCACCTGCCTCCATGCGGCAGCCTCCGCTGTCTCCCTGGCCGCTCCTGCTCCTGCTCCCCCAGGGCAACATGTAGAAATGTGGCTCCCGCCACGGCGACCAACATCGCTGGGTGATGACCAAACAGAGCGGCCTGTGGGGGGATAGACGATATGGCATCATTGCCCATACCCACCCCTCACCCAGCAGCGAGGTGCCATGGGCTGCACGGTCGCAGCTGTTGCCAGCTGGCACATGGCCAGGCGGACACACCCCCCAAACCCCGGCACACACTCCATCAGGCATCTCCCCAACCGCATCCCCCCCCTCTCCTCCCCTGCTGCTTCTCTCCCCCCACAGCCCCTCACCCCAGCACCTCCCCTCACCCCAGCACCTCCCCTCCCCCCAGCCCCTCCCACCCCAGCCCCTTCCCCCCCCGGCACGCACACTCTAATGTCTCCTGCGACCCCCTCCCCCACCTGCGGCCGTGCCGTCACTCCTCCGGCAGCCGCCCCACGCCGACCCCTACCTCCGCGCTGGCCGCATCAACCACAACCATCACGACTGGTTGACGCCATTAAGTAGGTGGTTTGATTTACGCCGACGTGACTGATGCACCAACAATTACGAGACGAGAGTGGAGAGTAATCGAGGCTTTATTACACAGAGATGTGCAGCCTCCTGCAGCTGCTGCCGAAATAGCTGCAGCTCGGTGAGCACACATATTTATACTCTGCCTACTGGGCGGAGCCAGCAGGCAGGGATCTACCCCCGTACCTGTAGTACAGGGGCCTTACCGTATTATACCTCATGTATGTGATATATACAAACAGTGGTGACTACCACAGTGACCCGTGGTCACGTCAGCGGAACTTTGGCCCATCCGGCCCGGAGAATTGGGGCAGCCCCGGGGCCCACTACGTAGCGCTGGTCCTCGCCATTCTCCGCGGCGCGATTCATGTCAACGGGGATTTTTGGGGGACTGGAGAATATAGCGAGGCGGCCGGGCGGGATTTACGCCCCCCCCCCCCCCCCCCCCAGCGATTCTCCGACCCGCTAGGTGGTCGGTTAATCCCGCCCCTTGCATCTAAATTAAAGATGGCCGTTGTGCAGAAAGTTAAAGAAGTGTCAGGGACATTTAGATAGATAGAACAGTACAGCACAGAACAGGCCCTTCGGCCCTCGATGTTGTGCCGAGCAATGATTTAGAATGCACCTACAATGAATGCAACACAAAACCACCTCTGCATGTGGCACGTTTTGTTTAGATATAAAAATCTAAAGACTTTCATTTATTCACCACCTTGTTGCTTCATTCAGCCACATCATAAAGTGTTTCACATAATGAATTACTCTTCTGCACTGCAGTGACTGTTACGCTTCCCAGTTAGTGGTTTTCTAAACCAGACCCATCATATCTGGTCTAGTTTCAGGTCTCATTCTGATATTGTTGACCACTAAAAATTAGTTTTGGACCTTTGTTGGAATCTTCTCCGCCCCCGCACTGGCTGCTCGCATTTACTGCCATTAAATTCATCGTGTCTGTTTGTGCAGAAGTGCTCAGAGTTCTTGCAGATATGGACCGGGACATTGTGGGCGGGATTCTCCCAACGGGAGACAAACAGCTGACGCCGGAGTGAAACCCGGAGTGTTTCACTCCGGCGTCAGAGGCTGCTCCTCGCCCCCTATTCTCCCACCCCCGGGGGGACTAGGAGCGGCGGCGCTTCCCCGCAAGAAATAATGGAGTGATCTTGCGGGGCGGCAGAGGAAAGGAGTGCGTCCTTCAGAGAGGCCGGCCCGCCGATTGGTGGGCACCGATCACGGGCCAGACCTCTTTTGAGCACTCTTCCCCCCCCCCCCCCCCCCCCCCCCCGGTGCTCCATCCCTCCCCCCACAGGCCACCCCCCCCCCAGCGTTCCCGTGCTGTTCACACCGGCAGCAACAGGTGTGGTCGGCGCCGGCGTGAACACGTCGTATTGGGCAGGCCGCTCGGCCCATCTGGGCCAGAGAATCGCCGCTCGCCTGTTACAAACGCATGCGGGTGCCGGGGCGGCGTGGTGGGACTCGCCCGAGGCCCCCGCGATTCTCCCACCCGGCGTGGAGGGACTCGCCCGGGGCCCCCGCCATTCTCCCACCCGGCGTGGAGGGACTCGCCCGGGGCCCCCGCCATTCTCCCACCCAGCGTGGAGGGACTCGCCCGGGGCCCCCGCGATTCTCCCACCCGGCGTGGTGGGACTCGCCCGGGGCCCCCCCGCGATTCTCCCACCCAGCGTGGACGGACTCGCCCGGGGCTCCCTGCGATTCTCCCACTCGGCGTGGAGGAGGGGGGTGGAGAATTACGCCCTGTGTCTTCTCAAATTGTGGGTTTAATTTGGAGTTTCTGAGATGGACAACTTGAAACTGAGGATGTTATGGCAGCCTTTCTCTTTCAGCTCAGAATATGTGACCCTGTTACGCCCCAACCTCACTCCACCCCATCTCACCACACCTCAATCCCCATCGCAGCCAGCCCTGCTCCCTGGCCCTGACTCCACCCTTGCCCCAACCCACACCACGTAACCCTCCAACCATCACCATGTGACTCGCTCCCCTCCCCCGGGAAAAGGACAGCTGAGGGAGGGTTGGTTTGGAGTGTGTTATTGGAGTCAGGGAGGGAGGTGAAGGTGTTGAGGATGGAGACGGATGGTGAAAAAACATCTGAGGTGGTAAATGGGTGAGATGGAGGGAGGGCGGTGGGTGTGGGAGTTGATGTGCTGGGTAAGGCTAATACTGAACCTACAAATGCAAGTAATCTAACCAACAGTTTTCTCATATCACTACACCCTTCCTCTGCAAAACAAGCTCTCCTGAAATGACGATATATTTGCTCTTAGCTGAAGTGAAATTTACATATGCAGAAGATTTATCACAATCTACAGCAACAACTGAAAGTAATGATCCTTTGTCAGACCCTCCCTCTGTGACCTCGCTTGCTGCTGGGAACCACTCGCTGTAACAGGCGGATCAATACAACACACGCACATTACACACTCCTGCACATTACACACTCCTGCACATTACACACTCCTGCACACCAGCTTTTAAATGTAATCTTTATCCTGCATTTTTAAAAATTTATATGGAAAGCAGTTATTGTTTGATTGCGAGATTAACGATTTATTGATGCAGTGTGAACGGTGATGCCACCAGGAATAGATCTGTCAGGGCTGTTCAGTATAGGGGTGATGCCACCAGGAATAGATCTGTCAGGGCTGTTCAGTATGGGGGTGATGACCTGACTTGGATGGTCACAGTTACAATTTGAGGGATAGCCAGATTTTCTGGTTGGAACCTGGGTCCTAACCACGCCGGTCAGTTACCAGCTTGTGGTTGGTGATGTTTGCAGTCAGCAAAGAGATGGACCATGGAGAGGTGGAGCTGCTGTCAGTTTGTAGGGTGTGGAGTGTGTTTCAGTTGGAATAACAGGATCTCAAATGAGTGTGTGGGATTTTTTGAGCTGTGTCAATGACAGTACTTTGTTAGCTGAGAGCTACTGGTGTTCTTTGAGAAGGATATTTTCCTTATGGATATCAGGAGGTTCTTGTGTGTTAGCACAGGAAAACACTCCAGCTGCATTGGTCTTAGTGTCCCAAAAATAATCTCCCTGGCTTCCTGGGAGTAGATATCTACCACGCTTGTTTGGCAGCTTCTGAGCCAGGTAAAGCAACCAGGATAAAGCAGTGCGTAGTGCGTTGGCTGTACTGCAGGAGGTGGTATTTGCCAGTTTCTGTATGAGATTCACTCTCGTCTTGCCCTTCACCTTCATGTTCTGGAGGTATTTTTGGAAGATTAATGCACGTTCAAAAGTGATGAGAAAGTATTTTTGCGTTGGATCATCTGGTCAGCCACAGACCTTGACATGATGTTCTTCCCTGGCCTTTGGCATGTGCAGGTGGGACATTGAAACAAACCTTGGTCGTGTTTGGCTGAAGTTTCCATTTTCTGAAGTAGGCTTTTATACAACAGAGATCTTCAGTGAGATGAAGAGCCATTACTTTGTGGGAGAGAGGCCACTGGTATATATGTTGAAAAGAGCTGGTGGAAGGACTGACCCCTGTTCTTGGTTATATTTGGTTTGCTGATTTGATCTCCCATGATGCACAGCGTGTTGTAGGGTTTTCACAGATGATTTGGGGAGTTTTAGCAGGATGTCTGTGTACCCCACTGAGTCACAGGCACAGGATAAGTCAACAAAGGTGGTTCCTGACTTCAGGCCTTCCTGAAAACCAGCCTCAATATGTGACGACAATGTCAGGACCTGCTCGAAGCAGTTGCAGTCTGTGAGAAAACCTGTCTTTTGCGTTGACATCAGTGTTTCCAGAATGGGACTCCAGTCAGTCTGTTTAGTAGGGGGCGTTCCATGTAATTGAGACTGGGTTTTGGGGAGGTATTTGCACGGATCATTGAGTAGTTCCCATGGTTGGGCAAGGGCACTATTTTGGATTGGCAGCAGGTTGACCATCTCCAGAAGAAACTATGGCCATGATTCAGCGACCATGTTGCGTCCGGCGCGGATCCAGGCACACCGGGTGAATAGTGGGAGAGGGCAAAATTGAGATTGCCGACAGATGTAATTCAACCGGCCCGATCCGGATGGTGAGTTCCGGATCTCAGCCAAAAATGGCGAGAATATCATTAACCATCATTTGCATTAATTTCAGTCTCAGTAACGAGATTGAAGTCGAATGCAGCGGCCTCCTGGGAATTACCCAACTCCCCAGCGGGAGGTCACATGGGTGTCGTTTGGTTCGCCTTTTTCAAACCGTGAAGCTGGCGCAGTGGCTGCTGAGGGGAGGTGAGGAGCCATTTCCATTTTCCGGCCTACAGCTCAACGGCACCCGGAGCTGCTGCCGCACTGCCCGGGGGGGGGGGATCATTCCGGGGGGTCGGGCTTGGCCGGTCGCCTCGGGGGTGGAGGGGGGGCTTTTCATCTGTGAAATCTTCAAGCCATCTTTCAATATTGTGGAGACCCATAACAGGGGCAACGACAGCTGCTGCCTGTCCCACCAAACACGGCCAGGACAGAGACCTGCTGCGGCTTCTATCCTCAAATTCTATTTCACTCCCTTTGACTGTGAGCAGCCTCCAGCTTCACAGCTGAAGGCTATTTCAAATGAGGAATTAGCCTTGTTGGTTGTGATAGAACTTCACGCTCCTCAACTCTCAAGTTCCTCCTCGAGGGCACATGTGCCGTGCCTCAGCGGGTGATTAGCATGTCCAGCAAACCTTGATGTCTGAACAGTTTGCCTGAACTCTGAGTGTCAGCACCACAGAGGCAGCTGTCAGCATCAAACAGTAAAAAGCTGGGCTCCAGCCCGCGGAGCCTCTCTCCCCAAAGGGTGGGTGTGTGGAGGGTACCTGAGCACGGCCTCCCTAATGCTCCCGGCAGGGGTTTGGGGTCTCGAGGCTCCTGATATGGCCGGGGGTGAGTGTGCAGGGTGGCTCGCTGGGTGGCACTCTGACAGAAGGTGGGGCAGTCATGGTAAGTGTGGGGGAGGCTTGGGGGATTTGAGGGTCCCGGGGTGGAAGCCCGAACTGATTGTCAGTTTCTCTCCTCCAATTCCTTCCAGATAAAATGATGTTTGCTGGAGTCGATCCCACGGAGGCTGCCCGCACGTTGCTTGTGGCAGCCCAGGTGGGCAGACACTATTGAAGGCAGCAGCGATAATGCAGGCGGGAGGCTGCACCCCATGTACAGGGGGCTGTCGCACACCCAGTACGTTTACGGATACCACGTGCCCCAGGAGACTCCGTCTTGTTGCTGTGTTTACTTGCTATAAATATGGCGGTTAATAAGGTTGCCTTTCTTAATCCTAATTATGAGTATACTTTCAGAGTCGCCACAAGGTTCAACCCGAATACCGATCAAAGAGCCAATACACCAGTTAGTTAGTTCAAAGCCAATACTACTTTGTTTACACACAGTAAGATCTACTCATGCACAATAACTCTACAGGCTAAACTATATCTATCACTAACGCCTATACTTAACTTCGGGTGCCCACTTAGGTCAGAGGAACAATGGCCGTTGTTCGGATCTGAGGCTGTTGGGTTTGAAGAGATACAGGAGAACAGCTAAGGTCGTCCGTCTGGTAGCGAGCGTTGACCTTGAACCTACTGCTTCTGGTGGGCGGGTCTCTCCGCCTGAGAGCCGAGTCCCAGAGGCTGAACCTTTGGCGGGGGTTCCTTCTTATACTTGGGGGGGCTTTGCGCGCTTTTAGGCGGGCCTTAAACTTGGTCCCAATTAATTGGGCAGCTTCTTGATCATTGTCATCGATCTAAACCAATAAAGGGGCGGGTGCCTTGATGGCTGGGCGTGTCCTAGGTGGCCGTTGGCCTTGCTTTGTTTGTGTCTTTCTGGTGTCGGAATGTGAGACAGTATCGGCTGCCTGAGTATCAGGGCTTTGTTTCCCGGAGATGGGCCATCAATATGTAAATCGACCCAGAGTTTCGAATCCGTCTGCAAACTGCCTTCCAAATATACATTCAGGCTCTGCCTGCTTGTTGCTTAGTATTGTCCATATTTCCCTATAGTCTCTGTGAGTGTCCGTTTTGTATACGGAAAGTAGCCGCCGTCCCAGATGGCTACAATCTCAACAAGGAGACAGTGTGGCACCCATGTCACTTCCTCACAGACATGGCACCACGTGCAAGAGGAGTACACCCGCTCCCCGTGGCTGTGAAAGGCAAAGCAGCCCTGAACCTTGATGCCACAGGGTCAGTCCAGGGCTCGAGCAGCCTCCTGTGTGGCTTATCCCAGTCACTCAGCCACAGGTATATCCGGGAGGTGACAGAAACTCTGTAGACTCGGGCATCCGACTACATCACCTTCCAGCTGGACCATGATCTTTTTGAATGGCCGAGCAGGCTGGAGGGGTCAATTAGCTGACTTCTGCTCCCAGTTAGTATGTTAAAATAAATGTTAACTAAATTAAGGGGGAGGGCGGCACGGTGGCACAGTGGGTTAGCACTGCTGCCTCACGGCGCCGAGGTCCCAGGTTCGATCCCAGCCCTGGGTCACTGTCCGTGTGGAGTTTGCACATTCTCCCCGTGTCTGCGTGGGTTTCACCCCCACAGCCCAAAGATGTGCAGGGTAGGTGGATTGGCCACGCTAAATTGCCCCTTAACTGGAAAAAAAAATAATTGGGTAATCTAAATTTATTTTTAAAATCTAAATGAAGGGGGAAAGTGATCATGTAGGGCAAGATTGAATAAATTAATGCTAAATAAGGTAATAGATCAAAGTCGCTGTGAACGTGACAGGAAGGGACAGCGAATGTAAATTTAAGGTTAACACTGTTGCTTCACAGCACCAGGCTCCCAGGTTCGATTCCCGGCTTGGGTGACTGTGTGGAGTCTGCACGTTCTCCCCGTGTCTGCGTGAATTTCCTCCGGGTGCTCCGGTTTCCTCCCACAAGTCCTGAAAGACGTGCTGTAGGTGAATTGGACATTCTGAATTCTCCCTCTGTGTACATAAACAGGTGCCGGAATGTGGCAACTAGGGGATTTTCACAGTAACTTCATTGCAGTGTTAATGTAAGCCTACTTGTGACAATAAAGATTATTATGATTATTATTTTTAAAAGTGTGTGCCAGTGGAAAAGGCCAGAGTTTACAAAAACAGTAACAGGACTGAATTAATGGCTCTGTATCTGCAAGGTAGATCCAAAAATAGGAGGTGTTGGGCGTCTTGAAAAATATTAAGGTGGATAAGTCCCCAGGGCCTGATGGGATCTACCCCAGAATACTGAAAGAGGCTCAAGAGAAAATTACTGAGGTCTTGACAGAAATCTTTGGATCCTCACTGTCTTCAGGTGATGTCCTGGAGGATTGGAGAATAGCCAATGTTATTCCTTTGTTTAAGAAGGGTAGCAAGCATAATCCAGGGAACTACAGGCCGGTGAGCCTTACGTCAGTGGTAGGGAAATTACTGGAGAGAATTCTTCGAGACAGGATCTACTCCCATTTAGAAGCAAATGGACGTATTAGTGAGAGGCAGCATGGTTTTGTGAAGGGGAGGTCGTGTCTCACTAACTTGATAGAGTTTTTCGAAGTGGTCACAAAGATGATTGATGCAGGTAGAGCAGTGGATGTTGTCTATATGGACTTCAGTAAGGCCTTTGACAAGGTCCCTCATGGTAGACTGGTACAAAAGGTGAAGTCACACAGGATCAGAGGTGATCTGGCAAGATGGATACAGAACTGGCTAGGTCATAGAAGGCAGAGAGTAGCAATGGAAGGGTGCTTTTCTAATTGGAGGGCTGTGACTTGTGGTTTTCCGCAGGGATCAGTGCTGGGACCTTTGCTGTTCGTAGTATATATAAATGATTTGGAGGAAAATGTAACTGGTCTGATTAGTAAGTTTGCAGGCGACACAAAGATTGGTGGAATTGCGGATAGCGATGAGGACTGTCAGAGGATACAGCAGGATTTAGATCATTTGGAGACTTGGGCAGAGAGATGGCAGATGGAGTTTAATCCGGAAAAATGTGAGGTAATACATTTTGGAAGGTCTAATGCAGGTAGGGAATATACAGTGAATGGTAGAACCCTCAAGAGTATTGACAGTCAGAGAGATCTAGGTGTACAGGTCCACAGGTCACTGAAAGGGGCAACACAGGTGGAGAAGGTAGTCAAGAAGGCATACGGCATGTTTGCCTTCATTGGCCGGGGCATTGAGTATAAAAATTGGCAAGTCATGTTGCAGCTGTATAGAACCTTAGTTAGGCCACACTTGGAGAATAGTCTTCAATTCTGGTCGCCACACTACCAGAAGGATGTGGAGGCTTTAGAGAGGGTGCAGAAGAGATTTACCAGGATGTTGCCGGGTATGGAGGGCATTAGGTATGAGGAGAGGTTGAATAAACTTGGTTTGTTCTCACTGGAACGACGGAGGTCGAGGGGCGACCTGATAGAGGTCTACAAAATTATGAGGGGCATAGACAGAGTGGATAGTCAGAGACTTTTCCCCAGGGTAGAGGGGTCAATTACTAGGGGGCATAGGTTTAAGGTGCGAGGGGCAAGGTTTAGAGGAGATGTACGAGGCACATTTTTTACACAGAGGGTAGTGGGTGCCTGGAACTTGCTGCTGGAGGAGGTGGTGGAAGCAGGGACGATAGTGACATTTAAGGGGCATCTTGACAAATACATGAATAGGATGGGAATAGAGGGATACGGACCCAGGAAGTGCAGAAGATTTTAGTTTAGATGGACAGCATGGTCGGCACGGGCTTGGAGGGCCGAAGGGCCTGTTCCTGTGCTGTACCTTTCTTTGTTTTGTTCTTATGCCTATGGCATTCACAACAAATCAGATAAATTATCAGCTGAAATAGAAATTCAGATGTATGACCTGATGGCCATTACTGAGATGTGGCTGCAAGGAACCCAAAGCTAGGTCCTGAATATCCAAGAGTATGTGATATTCAGGAAGGACAGGAAGCTGGGAAAAGGTGGTGGGACAGCACTGTTCATTAAGGAGGACATTAATTAGTACTGTCGTGAGAGATGAGCTTAGTCCAAAATTTCAATGCATGTAATCGGTTTGGGTGGAAATTCATAACAGCAAGGGTCAGTAAACATTGGTGGGAGTTGTCTACGGGCCACCCAACAGCAGTGATAATGTAAATCACAGTATAAATCAGGAAATTAGATGTGTGTAGCAAGGCTAATATAGACTGAGTAAACCTAATTAGCTTATTGGATTGGATGCAATTTCTATAATGCATTGAGAACTCAACTATGGCTATTTTGGATCTGGTACTGTGCAATGAAACAGGGTTAACTAATATTTATGCGCTAAAGGATCCTTTAGGAAGGAGTGACCATAATATGACAGAATTTTACGTTAAGTTTGAAAGTGATTTAGTTCAATCAGAGACTAGGGTTTTAAATCTAAACAAAGGAAGCTATGAGTAGCAAATTGGCTATGGCTGTTTGGGAAACAACATGAAGAGATATAACGGTAAACATGCAGTGGCTAAGATTTTAAGTAAGAAGTCTTCCACACCAGGTTAAAGTCCAACAGGTTTGTTTCAAACACTAACTTTCGGAGCACTGCTCCTTCCTCAGGTGCAGTGCTCTGAAAGCTAGAGATTCTGCAAAGGAGAAGCAAGAAAAAGATTAATAAAGGAAAAATAGAATTTGAGAGTAAATTAGTGAGAAACATAAAAATGGACTATGAAATATTCTATAGAGACGTAAAAAGGAACAGATTATCAAAGCACATATGGGTCCCTTACATGCATAGTTAGGACTATTTCTATTTGGGAATAAGCCAGCATGGTGGCACAGTGGTTAGCTCTGCTGCCTCAAGTACCAGGGACCCAAGTTTGCTTCTGGATTTGGGTGAGTGTGTGGAATTTGCACGTTCTCCCCATGTCTGCATGGATTTTCTCCGGGCGGGTGCCCCAGTTTCCTCCCACAGTCCAAAGATGTGAATGTTAGGTAGGTTGGCCATGCTAAAATTGCCCCTTAGTGTCAAAAGATGTGCGGGTTAGGTGGGGCTATGGGGAGAGGGTGGATAGTGGGACTAGTTAGGGTGTTCTTTCAGAGGGTCAGTAAAGACTCGATGGTCCAAATGGCCTCCTTCTGCTCTGCAGGGATTCTATTGGATTCTAAGGAATGTGTCTGTCTTCAAGGAGGAAAAGACCAAAAAAACCCCATAAATAATGAATAATCAAGGGGCTAGTATAAATGAGGAATGGCAAAATATTAATATTAGTTAAAAATAATATGAGATATAAATCGGCTAGAATTGCTGAACTGTATCTGAAGAGTGTTGAAAGGGGTTTCTGCACAGATAGTAGATGTATTTGTGGTCACCTTTCAAAATTCTGTACTCTGGAATGGTTCCTTCAGATTGGAAATTGGCAAATATAACCCCAAAAAATAGGGAGTGAGAATATAGGGAACCACAGACCCGTTACGTTGACATCAGTAGTAGGAAAAATGCTGGAATCTATAATAATGGATGTGATACCACGACACTTAGAAAAGAATGATCAGGATTGGGCAGAGTCAACATGGAATTGTAAAAGGGGAATCATGTTTAACAAATCTAATGGAGTTTTTTGAGACTGTAACTAGCAGAATAGATAAGGGGGAACTGGCAGATTGAATACAATGTGGAGAAAGGTGAGGTTATCCAGTTTGACGGGAAGAACTGAAAGGCAGAGTATTTCTGGAACAGTGAGAGGCTGGAAAGGAACTTCAAAGGGACTTTGGGTGTCTTTGTTCACGAGCCAACATGCAGATACGGAAAGCAGTCAGGGAAGCAAACTGTATGTTGGCCGTTATTGCAAGGTAATCTCATTGAGATAATCTGATTGAAGTGTACATACTGGTTACAGTGCTGGACAGGGTAAATGCAGGTGGGATGTTTCCCTGGCAGGGGGGTCTCGTACCAAGGCACACAGTCTCAGTATAAATGGCAGCTTCTTTAGGATTGAGATGAGGAGTTTCTTTACTGAGAGGCTGGTCAATCTTTGGAATTCTCGCCCCCAGAGGGCTGTCGAGGCTCAGTCATTGAATATTTTCAAGACAGATCAAGCGGGTTCAATTCCTGTACCGGCCTCAGGCGCCGGAATGTGGCGACTGGGGGCTTTTCGCAGTAACTCCATTGAAACCTACTCGTGACGATTATTACTATTACTATCAAAAACATGAATTAAAACCGGGGGGGGGGGGTAGTGCAGGAAAATGGAGTGGAAGTAGAATATCAGCTATGGCCTCATTGAATAGTTTAGCAGGCTAGAAGGGCTGAATGGCCTAATCCTGCTCCTATTTCTTATGTTCTTCTAATGTACAGTCTTGGACAATCCAGCGTGATCTTCATGTAACCAGTAGATTATATTGGTTTCTGCTCAGTGGTATCCTCCACAACTGGATCCTTTACTTCACTGATATTCTTTACCACGGTTTCTCAATTTAAAGAATGGCTGAGTGAAGAACAAGGTGACGACTTGGCAGATGAGACAGAAGCTGGAGTCAGTCAGTTAGCCTGCTGTCCTTAACCAATGGCACATCATTATTTTAATCAATCATTAAGTTTTAATATTGTTATGCTGATAAATGCTTTGTCCCCATATAATTCTTTGAATTGTCTGCAAATTGCATTTTGACGATGTGGAAATCTTCAAATGCAGCCTGGTACGTGGCAATGTCCAGCTCGCTGTGCTGTCCCACAACTGCAGGCTCACTGTGGTCGGGTACTAGTCCTGAACGGACTCTCTGTTTAATTTTTTTTTAAAGTTGTGGTTAATGTAGCAAAAGGAATTGCTAGTCGAGATGTGAAACTTAGCTTGCACGCGGAGCACATTTACTCCAGTCTTCTAATTGTGCTGAATACATCCCTGTTGGACATTTTCATTCTGATACTACTGATACTTGCAGAAAAAGGAAACCTTTTTGTAGTAAGTCAGCCCTATTGTGTGATAGATTTCAGCCTTATCAACTCACACAGATAATTTGAAACCACAGGACTCTTAAACACACAACCTTGCAAGCCAGCAACATTCACTTCGAACATCCAATCTTAGTCAGACTAGAAACTGAGACCAGGACTTGGCTCAAGGCTGTGAGCTGGATGAGTCCTCTGCTTTAACTTTTTTCTCCCTCCATCAAAAGTTTCCCGACAAAAACATACCTTTAAATATCAGATGGATCTGAAAGCTGACATCTAAGATATTGCAGTGCATATTTGAAACTTTGCAGGATTTCTGTTGCATGAAAATATTGGCATCCTATTATTTAATTGTAATTATTCGAAGATTGCGTGTAAATGGAAGTTAATATTTTTAAATTCTTGGGTTCTGGGTGTCACTGTCTGGGCCAGCATTTATTGCTCACCGCTAATAATCCTTGAGAAGGTGGTGGTGAGTCGCCTTCTGAAACCACGGTAGGTACTCCCACAATGCTGTTAGGGAGGGAGTTCCTGGAATTTGGCCCAGCAACAGTGAAGGAACAGCGATACAGTTTTAAGTCAGGATGGCATATGGCTTTGAGGGGAACTTACGGATGGTGGTGTCCTCATGTATCTGCTTGCCCTTGTTTTTTGAGGTGGTAGAGGTTGCAGATATCAACGGTATTGTTGAAGGAGCCTTGGTGAGTTACTGCAGTACCACTGTGATGGAACGAGTGAATGCTAAAGGTGTTGTATGGGGTGCCAAGCAAGTTTTCCTGGGTGGTGTCAACCTTCATTAGCGTTGCTGGAGTTACACTCATCCAGGCAAGCTGAGAGTATTCCTGACTTGAGCCTTGTGGATGGTTGACAGGCTTTGGAGAGTCAGGAGAAGTGTTACTCACTGCAGAATTCTCAGTCTCTGAACTTCTCTTGTTGCCACAGTATTTATTTGGCTGGTCCAGTTCAGTTTCCAGTGTGGCACGCATGTTACGTGTGATTCATAAGCCCAAGGCTGAATGTTGTCCAGGTCTTGCTGCATGTGGACACTGACTGCTTCAGTATCTGAGGAGTTGCAAATGGAACTGAAGGTTGTGCAATCATCAGCGAACATCCCCACTTCTGCCTTATTGATGGACGGAAATTCATTGATGAAACAGCTGAAGATGGCTGGGCCTTGGACATGAACCTGAGGACCTCCTGCAGTTATGTCCTGGGACTGAGGTTATTGATCTCTAAGAACCGTAGCTATCTCCTTTTGTGCTAGATATGACTGCAACCAGTGGAGAGATTTTCCCAATTCCCATTGACTCCAGTTTTGCTCGGGCTCCTTGATGCCGTATTCAGTGAAATGCTGTTTTAATGTCGAGAATAGCCATTCTCACCCCTCCTGAGTTCAGCTCATTTGTCAATGATTGGATCGAGGCTGCAATGACGTCAGGAGCTGAGTGTCCCGAGCAGAACACAAATTGAGGGTCTGTGAGCAGGTTATTGTGAGTGTGTTTGACTACACTGTTGACAACCCCTTCCATCACTTTACTGATGATCAAGAGTAAATTGATGGGCCAGTAATTGGTCTCATTGGATTTGTCCGGCTGTGTGGACTGAGCAATTTTCCATATTGTTGTGTAGCTGGCAGTTTTGTAGCTGTACTGGAACAGCTTGGCTAGGACCCAGCTAGTTCTGGAACACACGGCTTCAGTACTGTATTCAGAAAGTTGTCCTTGCCACAATACCTAGTGCCGTCATAATTTCTTGTTAACTATTGGAGTGAATCGAATTGACTGAAGACTTGCAACTCTGATGCTGGGAACCTCGGGGACAGATCATCCACTCGGCACGTCTGGCTGAAGATGCTTCAAACTTCTCGAATGCACTAATGGGCTCTCCCATCATTGAGAATGTCTATTGCTGCTTCAGCTGTTTGGCACACAAGTAGTCCTGTGTTGTAGCTTCACCAGGTTGACACCTCATTTTTAGGTATAATTGGTGTTGCTCTGGCATGCGGTGTACTTGACTTTCTCCAGGTACTAATTCCACGAGGTCAACCAATCATACCGAGACGCTGGGCAGAGTAGAAGACCTCCACCCCAGCAGAACTCGCCTCCAGGCGCTCTTCATTGAGCCACGATTGATCCCACAGCTTGATGGGAAGAGTAGAGTGCGGGATATGCGGAGCCCTGAAATTACAGATTATGGTTGAGTACAATTCTGCTGCCTGTTGATGATCCACAGCACTTCATGGATGCCCAGATTTGAGTCTCTAGATCTGTTCAAAATCTAACCCATTTAGCACGGTGGCAGTGCCCTATAACACAATGGAGAGTATGAAATGTAATGAAAATCACTTATTGTCACGAGTAGACTTCAACAAAGTTACTGTGAAAAGCCCCTAGTCGCCACAGTCCGGCGCCTGTTCGGGGAGGCTGGTACGGGAATCGAACCGTGCTGCTGGCCTGCTTGGTCTGCTTTAAAAGCCAGCGATTTAGCCGAATGAGCTAAACCAGCCCCATTGCCAAGTCAGAGCTTTGTCTTCACAAGTCTGTGTGATGATCTCTCCTAGCGATCCTGTCATGGACAGAGAGATTGGTGAGAGTGAGCTCCAGTTGGTCTTTCCCAGATGTTGCTTCACTCACACCTGCTGAGACCCAGCCTAGCAGCTACGTCCTGGAGGGCCCCTGGCTGGCACAGTCAGTAGTGTGCTACTGAACCAATCTTGGTGATGGGCATTGATGTCTCCCACCCAGAGTACATTCTGTACCCTTGTTACCCTCAGTGCTTCCTCCAACATTGAGGAGTAACTGATAGTCAGCAGGAAGATCCATTTCCTGAGTTTGACCTGATACTTTGAAGTTTCATGGGATCGAGAGTTAATGTTGAGGTCCCCAGGCAACGTTCTTCCGACTGTATACCACCGTGGCACCACGTCTGCTGGGATGATGATGATGATGTTGCCTGGGTTATAGTCATACTCACGGATCAATACCTTAAATACAATGTCAGGCTGTTGCTTGACTAGGCTGGGAAATAGCTGTCCTAATTTTGGCACAAGTACCCAGATGTTAGCACTGGATAGTTACGCTATTGTCGTAACTGGTGCCGAGCTCGATGACAGGCTGTCATCCAGATTGACCCCATTTTGTGGTGGTTTGCTCGGCCATTTTGGAGGCATTTAGAAGCCAACCACATTGTTGCCTGGTCTCAAACGTAGGCCAGACCAAGTAAGGATGGAAATTTTCCTTCCCTAAAGGGCGTTAGTGAACCAGATGGGTGTTTACAACAACCATGGTCACAGTCACTATAACTGAGACTGGCTTTTAATTCCAGATTTTTTTTTTTTAAATCTCCCCCCCCCCCCCAACACAGACTCCAACTGCTGTCCTGGAAAAATTCCATCTCCGGGCAAACCCCCCCACAGACCCTCTCAAGGCGGCTTGATTTTGTTCCATCCTGAGGAACTCTGGAAGGTTGCTGACTCACACCCCTGGGGTTGGTACCTCAAGTCCCTCCATCCCAACAGGATCCGTCTTCGGGCCACCAGAGAGGCAAAGGCCAAAACGCCGGTCTCTCTCATCCCCTGGAATCCCAGGTCTTCCGACACTCCAAAAATCGTCACTTCTGGACTTGGGGTCATCTTAACCCTCAGCATCTCAGACATCACGTCAGCGAACCTCCGGCAGAATCCCTCCAGCTTCAGACAGGCCCAGGACATATGGACATATTCTCCTCCTCTCTCTCTCTCTCTCTTCCCCCCCCCCCCCCCCCCCCCCCAAGGGGTGAGTTACTGCAGTGAGTAGCAGTACTGAAGTTCAGAGACTGAGAATTCTGCAGTGAGTAGCAGTGCTGGGCTTGTGGAGTTCCTGGGCGGCGAGAGCAGCAGAGGCGCGTCAGTGCTCCCAAACTAATGCCCTTACACAAAGCTGTCTCCATCCATTCCTATACCGACCCCTCACCCACTACCCACTTCCTTACCATGGCTATGTTTGCTGCCCAGTAATAGTTCATTAAGTTTGGTAACGCCAGCCCGCCCCCCCACGCCCCCGCTTCACCAGCTCCTTCTTCGCCCAAGGTGCTTTCCCCACCCACACAAAAACCCCAAGATCAACGAATTGACCTTCCGAAAACAGAACTTTTAAATAACAATTGGAAGGTTCTGAAACACTAATAGAAACCTCAGGAATACCGTCATCCTCATGGACTTCATCCACCCCGCCAATGACGACAGGATCACTTCCCACCTCCTAAAATTCCCCTTCATTTGTTCCACCAACCAGACCAAATTCAGTTTATGTAGCTGCTCCCATCTCCGGGCCATCTGGATGCCCAGATCTGAAGCTCGCCCCCACTACGTTAACGGGCAGCTTGCCCAACCTCCACTCCTGCCCCCCTGGCCTGGATCGGGAAGACTTCACTCTTCCCCATATTTAACTTATATCCCGGAAACTGGCCGAATTCCACCAAAATATCCATGATCCCTCCAATGCTGGATCCCTCCAGGGGGCTGGTTTAGCATAGTGGGTTAAACAGCTGGCTTGTAATGCAGAACAAGGCAGCAGCACGGTTCAATTCCCGTACCAGCCTCCCTGAACAGGCGCCGGAATGTGGTGACTAGGGGCTTTTCACAGTAACTTCATTAAAGCCTACTTGTGACAATAAGCGATTATTATTGTTACTATGTTTTCCAATGGGTCCAATATGTAGAGCAACAGGTCGTCTGCATATGGCAAGACTCTGCTCACCCCACCCCCACCCCCCACGCACTATCCCCTGCCAACCTCTTGACACTCTAAACTGGCTATTGCCAGTTGCTCTATCGCCAAGGCAAAGAACAATGGCGGGAGTTCCTGCCTTGTCCCACGATACAGCCTAAAGTACCCCAACTCACCCAATGTGTCCTTACACTCACCTGATACAACAACTGGACCCAGTCCACAAACCCCTGCCCAAACCCCCCCCCCCCCCCCCCCCCCCCCAGTACCTCCGAGAGATATTCCCATTCTACCTGATCAAAGGCCTGCTCCACATCCATCGCCACCTCCACATTCCATCCCTCCGACGCCATCATGATAACATTCAACAAACGCCTAACGTTAGCTGACAGATGCCACCCCTTAACAAACCCTGTCTGGTCTTCCCCTATCACCCCCTGGCACACAGTCCTCAATCCATGATGCCAAGATCTGAGCCAACATATTGGTGCCCACATTCAGCAGTGGTATCAGGCGGCAAGGCCCACCCTGCTCCGGGTCTTTATCCCTGAGGCCTGTGATAACGTGGAGGGGAGCTCCCCCTTCTCCCTCACCTCATTGAATGTCCTTAACCAGCCGGGGATCCCAGGTTACCCAAAGGCTTTTTATAAAATTCCACCATCGGGGCCTGGAGTCGTCCCTGCCTGCATCGCCCCCATACCCCCCATCGCCCCCATACCCCCCATACCCCCATCAACCCCATACCCTCCATCACCCCCATCGCCCCCATACCCCCCATCGCCCCATACCCCCCATCACCCCCACACCCCCCATCGCCCCCACACCCCCCATCGCCCCCATACCCCCCACACCCCCCATCGCCCCCATACCCCCCCATCGCCCCCATACCCCCCCATCGCCCCCATACCCCCCATCGCCCCCATACCCCCCATCGCCCCCATACCCCCATTATCCCCATACCCCCATCGCCCCCATACCCCCCATCGCCCCCATACCCCCCATCGCCCCCATACCCCCCACACCCCCCATCGCCCCCATACCCCCCACACCCCCCATCGCCCCCATACCCCCCCATCGCCCCCATACCCCCCATCGCCCCCATACCCCTATTATCCCCATACCCCCATCACCTCCATACCCCCCATCACCTCCATACCCCCCATCACCTCCATACCCCCCATCGCCTCCATACCCCCCATCGCCCCCATACCCCCCATCACCTCCACCAGTCCAATAGGTGATCCCAACGCCTCTACCAGGTACTCCTCCACCTTGGGGAAGTCCAACCTCGCCGCATTCCCCCCCCCCCCCGCCGGTCGGGGGCTCCGATTTATAAAACCTCCTATAAAACTCCTCAAATACCCCATGCACCGCCACCGGATTCACCTCTCCACCCCGATACTCCTTCACCCTTCCAGTCTCCCTCAACACCTCCTGCTTCCTGAGTTGATGGGCCCGTATCCTACTAGCCTGTATCCTACTAGCCTTCTCCCTGCACTCATACACTGGCCCACTGGCCCTCTGCAGCTGTCCCACTGCCTTCCCTGTAGACACCAGCCCGAACTCCATCTGGAGCTTCCGCCTCTGCCCAACGTTCCCGCCTCCGGGGCCTCTGAATATCTCCTGTCCACCCGCAAAATCTCATATACCAGCCTTGCCATCTCTGCTTGCTCCTCTTTCTCACTGTGCACCCAGATGGATATGAACTCCCCCCCCCTGACCACTGCCTTGAGTGTCTCCCACAGCGTGGTGGCCAAGACCTCACATGTATCATTTAGTTCCGCATACCCCCGAATGGCGACTCTCACCTGCTCTCATACCTCCTCATCCACCAGCAACACTACATCCAGCCTCCAGTGCGGGCGCTGAGCGCGCACCCCCCCCCCCCCCCCCCCCCCCCCACCCCCCCCGTCCAGTTGCAAATCCACCTCATGATCTGACACCACGATCGCCGAGTACCCCAAATTGACCACCCCCGCCAATCACGTCTTACCTACCACAAATTAATCCAACAGTACACCCTCAAGCAACCTCCTCCACAGTTCGATGTCCTCCTTCCCCTGTCGGTCCATTGTCCAATACAAATTCCATCGCCTCCTGGTGTTCCAAAATAGTGCTCTCGGCTACTAAAAGTCACCCAGAGGCGGGCCGGGTACAATATCCCAAACTTCACCCCCTTTTTAAAGAGAGCAGCCTTCACCCAGTTAAATCCGACTCTCCTCTTCGCCAGGTCCGTGCCCAGGTCCTGGCACACCTGAACCTCGCTCCCCTCCCAGGTGCACCTTCTCGTTTTCCTCGCCCATCTCAGTATCCTCTCCCTGTCCAGGAACTGGTGAAGACGCACCATCGTCGCCCTTGGCGGCTCGTTCGCCTGCGGTTTCCTCATCAGCGCTGTGTGCGCTCGGTCAACATCCAGGTCCGATCAAAAGCCCCCTCCCCATTAACTTCTCCAACATTTTGGCCACATACGTGCCAGCGTCCGCTCCCTTGATGCCTTCAGGCAACCCCACGATTCTTAGATTCTGCTTCCTGGATCGGTTCTCCAAGTTCTCCACCTTCTCCCTTAACCGCTGCTAAGCCTCCCACATCATCCTGATCTCGGCCGTCAACGAGGCCGTTGACGAGGCGAGCTGCTGCTCCTGCTCCGCCACCGTCTCCTCCACTTTCCGAATGGCTTGGCCCTGGGACTCCAGCCTCTGCTCCACCCGGTCAGTTCCTGCTTTTAACGCCTCTACCACCTTGGCTAGATCCTCCTGGGCCTCCTTCCTCTGTTGGCTAAACTTTTCAGTTAGACAGTCCACAAGTTGCTCCATCGCCCACTGGGTAGGCAAGGCAGCCTATTTACCCTCCGCCATCATGTCCTGCGGCGCACAAAGATTCCCTTGCTCCAACGGCTCTCTTCTTCTCAACCCACTTCTGGTCCGTGGCTCCATCCACCAGCCCCACCAGTGGCTTCAAACTCTTCTCCAGCCAGTCCTACGCTTCTGCTGCAAAACATCCACCCTGAAAACGGGAAACGGGTGGTGAATCTGGGGAACTCTTTTTCCACAGAAGGCTGTGGAGGCAAAATCTCTGAGTGTCTTTAAGACAGAGATAGATAGATTCTTGATAATAAGAGGATCAGGCGTTATGGGGAGAAGGTAGGAGAATGGGGATGAGAAAATATCAGCCATGATTGAATGGCGGAGCAGACTTGATGGGCCGAGTGGCCTAATTCTGCTCCTATGTCTTATGGTCTTACGGTCTCTTCAGTTAGCTTGCTGTAAATGTATTTACAAACAGCTGCCGGTATATCCTAGTTTTGCAAGAAAATCATTTTCAGAACTGGCCTTTAAGTTGCTTTACACACGGTCAACAGACCCTGCATAATTATAGGTTGTTACAGTTTAGAAATTCAGCCCAATGGGCTTGCACAGCTGCTCAGAACACAGGCAAGTTGGTCCAAATTGCTTTGCAAATGAGGAACCCCTAATATCTCACAACAATCATTGTTTTCCCATCTAGAGAAGTGAACTAGATATTCTACTGTGCCTGTAATCAGTGAGTAAATGCTGTATTTAGGAATAAAATCAGGAAATAACTTTCCTCGCAAAGAGTAATACAAATCTGGAACGTGCTCTCCATGAGGATGGTGCGTGCTGCAGGCAGCATGGTGCGTACTGCAGGCAGCATGGTGCGTGCTGCAGGCAGCATGGTGCGTGCTGCAGGCAGCATGGTGCATGCTGCAGGCAGCAGTGAGGAGGATTGTCAATTGAACGTTTCAACACTGAGACTAACAGAATGTTGTTGGGTAAGGATGACTTGGGATCTCGCTGAAGCAGGGTAATAAGAACTGTGATATCAACCAGCCATGAACTAACTGAACAATGGAACAATCGGTGGGCTAAACAGCTGGCTTGTAATGCTGAACAAGGCCAGCAGCGCGGGTTCAATTCCCGTACCAGCCTCCCCAAACAGGTGCCGGAATGTGGCGACGAGGGGCTTTTCACAGTGACTTCATTGAAGCCTACTTGTGACAATAAACAATTATTATATATTTATTATTATTAACTCGAGGCAGAATGACCCCCCCTTTCCAAAAGTGGCAAACACAACTACAATGGAAAGGAATTAAGTAGTTTAGATTAAAAATGATATTTTTGCACTATATGTGCCTAGCCTATGTACTTGCTCCCCTTCAAAAGCATGAACCATCCTAATGTGGGTATCAATTACAATGACTGCCTTCTCAGGGCACCCTGGGATGAGCAATAAATGCCGACCGTGCCAATGCCACCACGTCCTGAGAATAAATTAACCAAAAGCATTCTGAGTAAAATTGGACAGACAGGTTTTGTCAGAGTGGACTACAACAAATTTAAATACCGGCAGCTGGAATCCAAATGAAGAGGAAAACGGATGTAAAAGAAACCTTGTGATTTGCTGAAATGGCAGGTTTCTTAACTGGAAAGAAGTGGGCCAAATGATTCTGGTTCGGGCTTTGTGAAGCTGCCATTGAACTAAGCAAACACCAGCGCAGTTACTGCTCCAACATATTAGCCTCTTCAATGTGAGTCAGAGGCTCACAAGTGGTTGTGTTTGACTGTTAGGTGCAATTTTCTCTCTGAGTGATATTTTTATTAATGTACACAGACGACTATTACTTATGCCACAGTTACTACCTACTTAAAATATTTTTTTTGTTAACTGACTCCAAGTTAAAAATATTACTGCTAATAATAGTTCTTAAACTCACACGTGTTTGCTTTGTATTCCTGTGAGATGTTTCACCATTTGCATGTTTTCATTGCAGTTGATAAGCCCTACAAATGTAGCTTCTGTGGACGGAGTTATAAACAACGCAGCTCCCTTGAAGAGCACAAGGATCGTTGCCACAGTTACCTGGAGAGAACAGCCCTCTGCGCCCCAGGTGAGATTAATATATTTATGTATTTGCAAAAGATAGATGGAGTTTCTTTTAAAAGCCCTTACAGGTCAAAGTGGCAATTGAAGAATGGATCGTGGAAAGTGCAGTGAGCCCCACATAACAGTGTAGTTTTTCTCTAGCCCAGCACTATAAAGAAATTCTTCCTTGTGTTGCATTGTCAGAAATGCTGTAAAACCTCCAAGGTTGATAGAAAGAAGAGCAAGGAGTTCTCCCAGTGTCCTGTCCAACACCTAAAAACAGACCATCTGGCACTTTGTGAGATCTTGCTGTTCACAAATTGGCTGCTGCATTTCCTTCATTATAGTAACTGCTCTTCAGAAGTATCTCATTGGTTATAAAGTGCTTTGGAGCAGCTCGTGGTTATGAAAGGCACGATATAAATACAAACCTTTCTTTTAATTTCTGAAATTAAACGCCTTGTAAATTGGTCAGAGCAGCAGCATAGCTCCCTCACCAGAACCCATTTTTGTTCAGGATGTACTTTCCCGCCCAGAGATTTTCCCTTTGACGAATCGTCACAGATTCATTCCAGCAAAGTTACCAAAGGAAGACTGGGACCCAGGAAATTATAATATTCTGCTTCTGGGTAAAGTACCGACCTCTTTAATGTGTCCCAAATATTAAATGATAACACTGTTTGGATGTAGAGTGGCAACAACCTCAAACCACCAAACTGGTTGAATGCCTGGTTTCCTTTCCATTTATCACCTTGGGAATGGTCGTTTTTGCTGCCAAATGAGGGAGTTGTTGACCTGTGATGAAAGGTTAATAGATTGGGTTTATTCTCTGGAGTTTGGAAGAATGAAAGGTGATCTCATTAAAGCCTCCAACATTCCGAGGGGGTTTGAGAGGGTAAGACCAGAAGACATAGGAGCAGAATTAGGCCACTCGGCCCATCGAGTCTGCTCCGCCATTCAATCATGGCTGATATTTTCTTATCCCCATTCTCCTGCCTTCTCCCCATAACCCCTGATCCCCTTAGATGCCAAGAGAGTATTTCCACTGGTTGGGGAGTCTAAAACACGGGCAAAGTCTCACGATACAGGGCCAATCATTTTGACCAAAAGGCATAGGAATAGAAGTCGGCCATTTGGACCATCGAGTCTGCTTTGCCATTCAGTCTGATATGATAATCCTCAACTTCACTTCCCCACTTTATCCCCTTAATCCTTGATTCCTTTACTGATTAAAATTCTGGCTATCTCAGTCTTTATCAGTGGGCTAAACAGCTGGCTTGTAATTTAGCAACCCAGTCGCCACAGCTCTCTAACGTAAAGAATTCCACAGATTCACTATTCCTCCTCATTTCTGTCTTAAATTGGTGACCTCTAACTTTGAGATTATGCCCACTGGTCCTAGATTCTTCCACATGAGGAAACATCCTCTCAGCATTTACTAAGTCAAGCCCCCGTGATCCTATATGACTCAATCAGGTCGCCTCTCATTCTTCTAAACTCCAATGGGTACAAGCCCACCCTACTCAATCGCTCCTCATAAGACAATCCATCCAAACCCAGCATCAACCAAGCAAACTTTCTTTGGATTGCCTCCAATGCCAGTATATGTTTCCTTAGATAAAGGGACCTAAACAGTACACAGCATTTCAATTGTGGTCGAACTCGTGCCTTGTATAGATTTAGCAAGACTTCCCTATTTGTTTGTACTCCATTCCATAGATTCCCTACAGTGCAGAAGGAGGCCGTTCAGCCCATTGAGTCTGTCCTGACCCTCTGAAACAGCATCCTATCTAGGCCCACACCCTGCCCTATCCCCGTAACCCCACCTAACTGCAGATCTTGGGACACTAAGGGGCAATTTAGCATGGTCAGTCCACCTAACCTGCACATCTTTGGACTGTGGGAGGAAGCCGGAGTACCCGGAGGAAACCCACACACACACGGGGAGAAAGTGTAGACTCCACACAGAGAGTCACCCCAGACCGGAATGGAACTCGGGTCCCTGGCATTGTTAGGCAGCAGTGCTAACCACTGTGCCACCGTGTACTGTAATTCTTTTGAAATGAAGGCCAATATTCCATTTGTTTTCCCGAGTACCTCCTGTGGATGTAGTTTAGTGGGTAGCGTCCCAGCCTCTGGGCCAGTAGCTCCGGTTTGAGTCCAGGACCCGGTGGTGTTCAGAATGTAGCCAAACAGATTGAGAACGAATCCTTCCAACGCACCAATGGCAGGCGGTAAGATCAGGAGAGTCTTCTGGTCAGTCACACATGATGCCGTGCAGCGCCTCTCAAGCTATAAACCTCTGGTATACAGACTAGCGACCTGTTCCAGGGATAGCCAGCTATGGAAACAGACAAAAGTCTGCCTTAATGCAGGATGAGAATTGGAATCCTGAACCTGCATGCTCACTCTTTGTGATTTATGCACACGATCCCCCAAATCCCTCTGTGCTACAGCTTTCTGCAGTCTCCATTTAAACAATATTCAGCTCCTAGCAAAGTGCATAACTTCACATTTTCCTCAGTTATATTCTATCAACCAAGTTTTCAGGACTGAGATGAAGATAAATTAATTGACTCAGGGGGTTGTGAATCTTCTGACATTCTCTATCCCAAAGAGCTGTGGATGTTCCACCACTAAACACATAGGGATAGAGAGATTTTTGGGCTCACAGAAAATTAAGGGATATGGGGAGAGGGCGGGAAAATGGAGTTGATGGCAAAATTCCTGTTTTCCCAACTTGCAAATGGACAACATTCCACAGGAAGACAAAGGAAATGCTTCAAAAACGCTGACAGTCTCCCTGAAGGCATTAACGATTGGGAGGAACCCTGTTACCAATCGTTCAAAATGGCAGCAATTTGCGTCAAGCTGCGTTAAAACCTTTGTGTCTAAGCACCTGGCAGAACAACAGCTGAGAATTAAAGGGGAGGACATCCTGCATTCTACATCTCACTACCTCCGTGTGATATCATACCCCAAGTACCTAAAGATCGGTGGGTTTTGCAGACCTAAGACCGTGACCCTGGGTAAAATCTTCTGCGAATCGAGGGACAGCTGATGTCAGAACTACAAAAGAAAGACAATGGTGCAAACTAAAGATAGAAAATAAGGACGGTCAAGTTAGCGTTTCAGAACTTATTTTGACAAAAATGCATAATCTTCCTGTATTGTCTAATTGACCTGTCATGTAAACATACCCCTGCCCAGTTAGATAAAGGAAACATATGATCTGTAACAATTCAGAAACTCATTCATTGCTCGAACAATATCAGAACATCATCTTGTTGTGATCGACTGAATTTCTTTGGTTCAACGTGGTCAGATTTTTAATGCGAATAATGACATAACCTAACTTTGCAGAAACTCAACTTCCTAATTGGAAGACATTGGAAAAAGGCAACTAACTTCTCTTTTGGAAAGAAAGGATGTAGTGTCCAGTTTTTCAGAATGCGCATTGGCAAGATTGACGGGATGTTGGCATTGAAATTGAAAGGGAAACTGTTTCCAAAAGTATCTGTCTTCCTATGAAATGTTTGGGTTTTTGTTCTTTGTAGTTGTGTGCTTTGGGTCTCCTCACTGCCCCTCAGCACGATATGGCGTGTGTGAATCTCGAACTCCTACAGCACTGAGAGACCTGGTGCATGCTCCCTATATTTTCAGGCACCAAAGTACATTCATTATTTTGCAGATGCAATCGTGGAAAATGTTTTAATGAACCAGACTGATCATTCCTTCGTGTGCAACTATTTAAAAAGAATATGGCAATACTGGATTTCACTTTAGGCAAACCCCAGGCAGGTGGTGGAGTTTCCCAAGAAGAAAGTTGGGGAATTTCAGAAGAACGTTCCTCCTCAAGGAAGCCCTGAATTCAGTAAAAATGGGGCTATACCACTTTCAAAGTTAGAAGAAGAGGTCCCAGTTATCCCGGGAAGCCCATCACCCACCGTCCACTTCCAGTTGTAACATTAATTTTCAAAAAGACCAAATTCACAAAATAACATTTTTACAGCCAATGAGACATTTTAATGCTGCAACATTCCAACACGCACAAAGCAACCGTTTCCTTTTGAAGCCGTCAGTAGCAAACATATCCTGAAATCAAACAAGTTTCTTTTTATGCAATCATTATCAGAGGATCCCAGCTGCCTCTGATAATAATCATTGTTAATCAGATAGGCAGTTGTGATTGCAAAATAATCTACCTCTGTGCACATCCCTCTATCACGAGCCAACCACATTACATATCTAACAGGAAATGAGCATTTTCCTTTACTTCTGCTGGGCCTAGGTGGTTGAACCTGGTGTTTTTTTCATTGTGACAAATCTGGACACCAAGTCATGAAGCTTGTGGCTGGAACAATTTGTTCTACACATTGCTTCAAAATGTACCAATTCATTAATAAACCTGATTTATCTCAAGGGCAGGTGCACATGTTTTCGAGACTGTGCGGAAACCTTGTCAATACAACCACCCATAAAATGTAACTATCGTCATTTCCACAGAATGGTTACAGAAGGTGGTTATGTGGCTTGTGTCAGCACCAGCTTTCCATAAGATTAATTTACCTAGTGCCATCCCCCTGCCTTCCCCCTGTATCCCTACACTTTTCCTTTCCAGATTCCAATTCCCTCTAGAATGTCTGGACTGAACGTGCCTCCACCACACTGTTAGGCAGTGTACTCTGAACCTTTCTCTGCGTGAAAATCTTTTACCTGATGGCACCATTGCTTCTTTGCCAAATGTGTGCCCGTCTATTCTCCATCCTTCCACCAATGGCTGTGGCTTTTTCCTATCCACTGTGTCCAGACCTCTCTCTGTGGGCGTGGGGCATGCTGGCGCCAGACAGCCTGATTCTTTCTGAGGGTCGCGTTGCAATGCTGTTGGTTAGCTGCACATCCCAAACTGGCATTCCGCTGCACCTCGCTGGCTGTATAGCCTGGCCCAATATTGGCAGGTTCAGAGGCTGACCTGCCTACTCGAGAGCACAAGTGACATTCTTGTGGAGCTCGTTTATGGGGCCTTTTCCTTTGCCCCACTCAGTCCTAACTAGTGAAGTGTTTCCAGCACACTCCATCCAGTTGTCACTGTCAATTACATTTGGGTCCTATGTACTCCAATTTACATATAGCGAAATACCTCCTGTCTAATTCTAGCAGGTAGCCTGGGCCTCCCACCTGAAGATCCCAATATATTTGCAGTGGGATAAGTGATTTCTTCCAGATGGGTAGCTTACTTCCCATTCAGTCCTGCACCATAGAATCCCTACAGTCTAAACTCCCTGACCACTTACTCTCAATTACGGATTTCCTACAACTAAACACCTTCCCATTCATTTATACATTATAGATTCCCAAGGAGCGGATTTTAGTTTGCCAACCATATAAATTGTCAATGTAAATTGAGCACCCACGATAGATACTGCCCAATTTCCATTTTGTTTTGATTTTAGCATCCAACAATCTAAACATGTTTCCCATTCACTCTCATCAAATAGCTGTTCAATAAACCAACCTCTTCCATTATTCCTCTTTTAGTATCTTCCCCACATTGCTGGAGCGTAGGAGGCTGATCACACAGAAACCATTTGGTGGGAGGCATGATCTATGAGTATTTCTGACAGCGGTATCTATTCATGTTGACTGGCTGCTTTGTTATTATTGTAGCTGACATTGAATGGCAGTGTTAGTCAAACGATGCTCATAGCTGCCCATTATCTTGCTTTCTGCACTACTTCAGAGCTTTGCAACCAACGTACACTACCATTACCACAGTTGATCTTTATCTCAGTACCAACTGTTGTCTGTAGTCATTTTTCTTGGTTGACACCACAGATTTCAACTGAAGATTCCAGGGTACAGTTGGTAAGCTAAACATTGGCCAGAAAACAAATTCCAAATGCTACTCCAAACACATTGAACCTACAATGTTAGTGCACCATCTGCTTTCAAAGCATGAAACCTTTACCTTTCTTCCAGGAGCTGCCTGGTCTGGCCCCAGACACAGTCCTGCATAATTCAGGAATGATTGGGAGAAAAATATAACATTAGGAGGACCCCTGGAGCCAACTTCTGGCATGTTTGAGTGTCGCAAGCATTTCAGCACCAACTTGTGCTGAACTTCACTTGAGTTTCACCCAACAAAGCAAAGAGCCAGCAGAGAAGGACAGAACAGCATTTGTGGAGCCACGAGGTGCTGCCCTGTCCTGGAGCTTACTGGTAGTGTCAGCCCTTCAGCTTCCTCTACTCCAGTCTTTGTGTTATAATAATAATCTTTATTATTGTCCCAAGTAGGCTTACATTAACACTGCAATGAAGTTACTGTGAAAAGCCCCTAGTCGCCACATTCCGGCGCCTGTTCGGGTACACAGAGGGAGAATTCAGAATGTCCAATTCACCTAACAGCACGGGTGCGATTCTCCGCTCCCCACGCCGCGTGGGAGAATCGCGGGAGGGCCCCCCGACAAATTTCACGCCCCCTGCGATTCTATCTTCTCCCGCCCGCCCCCCCCTCGCTTGGATGAATCGGCGCTCGCCGTTTTTCACAGCGACCGGCGATTCTCCGACCAAGATGGGCCGAGCGGCCTGCCGTTCACGACCGTTTCACGACGGCGGCAACCACACCTGGTCGCTGCGCCGTGAAACGGATGTGGAGATGCCCCTCCGGGAGGGGAGAATAGGGAGCGAGGAGCGGCCACCGAGGTCGTCGTGAAACTCGGCCGAGTTCACGACGACCCTCCCGATTTTTCCCGGGAGCGGGGAATTCCGCCCCACGTCTTTCAGGAATTGTGGGAGGAAACCGGAGCACCCGGAGGATACCCTCGCAGACACGGGGAGAACGTGCAGATTCCACACAGACAGTGACCCAAGCCGGGAATTGAACCTGGGACCCTGACGCTGTGAAGCAACAGTGATAACCACTGTGCTACCTTGTTATCTTCAGCTGATCATTCAGAGGGAGTCATGTGTTATTTGAAGGGGATCGATGTGATTATGTCACTTGTGAGGTTTAGAAAGTGAGGCTGACAGTGCAAACACTTTTCACATTTCTCTCTCTGTCATTGTATCCAGACACCAGTGTCATGTTGGATTGAACACCTTGTAGGATTCAACCAGACTTTGGTCCATAATAATTTCTCTGGGAATGAGGGGAAAAAAGTCTATTTTTCCGTTCCCTGACACTATCCCTCCACCCCTACAGCAGCATCTGTCATGAACGATGCTATCCCAGAAGGTGTAACAAATTCTTGAAGAAGGGCAGCACGGTAGCATGGTGGTTAGCATAAATGCTTCACAGCTCCAGGGTCCCAGGTTCGATTCCCGGCTGGGTCACTGTCTGTGCGGAGTCTGCACGTCCTCCCCGTGTGTGCGTGGGTTTCCTCCGGGTGCTCCAGTTTCATCCCACAGTCCAAAGATGTGCAGGTTAGGTGGATTGGCCATGCTAAATTGCCCGTAGTGTCCTAAAAGGTAAGGTTAAAGGTTGTTGAGTTATGGGTATAGGGTGAATACGTAGGTTTGAGTAGGGTGATCATTGCTCGGCACAACATCGAGGGCCGAGGGCCTGTTCTGTGCTGTACTGTTTAAAAGAGAGGTTCAGGAGTCTAATACTGCCTCAAGTTAGCACTGCTGCCTCATGACGCAAAGGTCCCAGGTTCGATCCCGGCTCTGGGTCACTGTCTGTGGGGAGTTTGCACGTTCTCCCCATGTCTGCATGGGTTTCACCTCCACAACCCAAAAGATGTGCAGGATAGGTGGATTGGCCAGGCTAAATTGCCCCTTAATTGGAATAATGAATTGGGCACTCTAAATTTATTTTTAAAAAGTTAATCATGCAGTGAGTCCACAAAAAAATGGGCTTGTCAAAATCAGTCTGAAAAATGCTTACGTTCACATTCCCATTGATGGACAGAGAGATCTGGGTGTTCAGGTCCATTGTACCCTGAAGGTGGCAACGCAGGTTGATAGAGTGGTCAAGAAGGCATACAGCATGCTTGCCTTCATCGGAAGGGGTATTGAGTACAAGAGTTGGCAGGTCATGTTACAGCTGTATAAGACTTTGGTTCGGCCACATTTGGAATACTGCGTACAGTTCTGGTCGCCACATTACCAAAAGGATGTGGATGCTTTGGAGAAGATGAAAATGAAATGAAAATCGCTTATTGTCACGAGTAGGCTTCAATGAAGTTACTGTGAAAAGCCCCTCGTCCCCACATTCTGGCGCCTGTCCGGGGAGGCTGGCACGGGAATCGAACCGTGCTGCTGGCCTGCTTGGTCTGCTTTAAAAGCCAGTGATTTAGCCCAGTGAGCTAAACCAGCCCAGAGGAGGTTCACCAGGATGTTGCCTGGTATGGAGGGCACTAGCTATGAAGAGAGGTTGAGTAGGTTAGGATTGTTTTCGTTGGAAAGACGGAGGTTGAGGGGGGACCTCATTGAGGTCTACAAAATCATGAGAGGTATGGGCAGGGTGGATAGCAAGAAGCTTATTCCCAGAGTGGGATACTCAATTACTAGGGGTCACGAGTTCAAAGTGAGAGGGGGAAAGTTTAAGGGAGATATGCGTGGAAAGGTCATTACGCAGAGGGTGGTGGGTGCCTGCAACGCATTGCCGGCGGAGGTGGTAGAGGCGGGCACAATAGCATCATTTAAGATGCATCTAGACAGATACATGAATGGGCGGGGAGCAGAGGGATACAGATCCTTAGAAAATAGGCGACAGGTTTAGAAAAAGGGTCTGGATCGGCGCAGGCTTGGTGGGCCGAAGGGCCTGTTCCTGTGCTGTAATTTTTCTTTGTTCTTTGTTCATTAAGAATTTTAACTTCCGGTATCTGCAGCTCAATTTCCAGGGTAGATGTTCCTCAGCACCGAGAGTGTTCACAAAATGATTCTCATTGCTGGTGTTGGATGCTGCACCGTACTCTGATGGTTTATTAAAATACTGCTTGGGCGAATATTCCACAAATATTCATCTTCTGGCTGATTAACTCAGCAGCATCATCTCATTTGGAGACAAAACTGGACACAAGAGGGAAAACTTTGCAAACCGTGGGCAGAATTCTCCACGCAATCCACCGCACGTTTCAACAGGGTTTTGCGTTGAATGCCCCCCTCGCCATTGGGAAGCCTGGGGCACACCCCCCTCGCCATTGGGAAGCCTGGGGCGCACCCCCCTCGCCATTGGGAAGCCTGGGGCGCACCCCTCTCGCCATTGGGAAGCCTGGGGCGCACCCCCCTCGCCATTGGGAAGCCTGGGGCGCACCCCCCTCACCATTGGGAAGCCTGGACCTGGGGCGCACCCCCCTCGCCATTGGGAAGCCTGGGGCGCACCCCCCTCACCATTGGGAAGCCTGGGGCGCACCCCCCTCGCCATTGGGAAGCCTGGACCTGGGGCGCACCCCCCTCGCCATTGGGAAGCCTGGGGCGCACCCCCCTCGCCATTGGGAAGCCTGGGGCGCACCCCCCTCACCATTGGGAAGCCTGGGGCGCACCCCCCTCGCCATTGGGAAGCTTGGGGCGCACCCCCCTCACCATTGGGAAGCCTGGGGCGCACCCCCCTCACCATTGGGAAGCCTGGGCCTGGGGCACACCCCCCTCGCCATTGGGAAGCCTGGGCCTGGGGCGCACCCCCCTCGCCATTGGGAAGCCTGGGGCGCACCCCCCTCGCCATTGGGAAGCCTGGACCTGGGGCGCACCCCCCTCGCCATTGGGAAGCCTGGGCCTGGGGCACACCCCCCTCGCCATTGGGAAGCCTGGGCCTGGGGCGCACCCCCCTCGCCATTGGGAAGCCTGGGGCGCACCCCCCTCGCCATTGGGAAGCCTGGACCTGGGGCGCACCCCCCTCGCCATTGGGAAGCCTGGGCCTGGGGCACACCCCCCTCGCCATTGGGAAGCCTGGGCCTGGGGCGCACCCCCCTTGCCATTGGGAAGCCTGGGGCGCACCCCCCTCGCCATTGGGAAGCCTGGGCCTGGGGCACACCCCCCTCGTCATTGGGAAGCCTGGGGCGCACCCCCCTCGCCATTGGGAAGCCTGGACCTGGGGCGCACCCCCCTCGCCATTGGGAAGCCTGGGCCTGGGGCGCACCCCCCTCGCCATTGGGAAGCCTGGGGCGCACCCCCCTCGCCATTGGGAAGCCTGGGCCTGGGGCACACCCCCCTCGCCATTGGGAAGCCTGGGCCTGGGGCACACCCCCCTCGCCATTGGGAAGCCTGGGCCTGGGGCACACCCCCCTCGCCATTGGGAAGCCTGGGCCTGGGGCACACCCCCCTCGCCATTGGGAAGCCTGGGCCTGGGGCACACCCCCCTCGCCATTGGGAAGCCCGCACCTGGGGCACACCCCCCTCGCCATTGGGAAGCCCGCACCTGGGGCACACCATCGGCGAGACTGGATGATCCCTTTGGCATGAAAGGCCAGGAAATTCCATCCCTTGTCTTTTTCTGTGCATATCAGAAAACCGCACACGCTGCTCACACTCTTCTAATGAGGGCTTGAAGTAATCTAGTCAGATGTTATTTCGATGCCTCCGGCACTCGGGTATTTAAATGAGTTTAATGGAGCCCAATTTCGGGCACTCGCACAATTCACCCGGATCCAGGCCAGGTACAACGCGGTTGCTGAATCGCAGCCTAATTATTGTGGTTGGGGCTGGATAGTGTATGATTCACGTTCCCATTGTGGTTGGGGCTGGATAGTGTATGATTCGCGTTCCCATTGTAGGTGCTATTCGGTAAGCGAGTCAGGACATGTAAATGGGCAGCACTCTGCCAGCGTGAATTCAGAGCAATACCTGGCCCTAAGGACATTGTAATCACTGGAGTCAGAGTTAGCGCCAAAGTTTCCAATAAAGGGATATTAGCGTGGCCAATCCACCTACCCTGCACATCTTTGTGTTGTGGGGGTGAGACCCTCACTGACACGGGGAGAATGTGCAAACTCCACACGGACAGTGACCCGGGGCCGGGATTGAACCCAGGTCCTCGGCGTCGTGAGGCAGTCCGAGGTGAACCCACAGCTCAAGGCCAGTGAGGAGAGGTGGGACAGACTCTTCCCCAGGGTGGGCTGCAGTCTCGAGGCTGCCCGCGTGAACGGCACCTGGGGCGGGGGTGGCAGAGGCTGTCAGCGTTGCCAGTCTCACCAGGAGGGGACAGCTGGTGATCCGGAGGGGACAGCTGGTGATCCGGAGGGGTGGCAGTCACTGTTGAGGCTGCTGCCCTGAGACAGGCAGAGAACCAGGGAGGACTGTAAAGGTCACGGTGCAGGTGCCCTCTGGTTGGGGTGAGCTTTGCTGATCCCCTGCTTCCTCTGCAGTGGGGCAGCACTTCTGAGGAGTGCCGACACCTGGTGGGCCCCGGTTGAGCTTAGCCACGCCCATGCCCTTGATGAAACATTGGGGTATGAGGGTATCCAGAGGAGCAGCCATGGTGGGCACCCCAATGGCCAGCAGCTCACTGAGCATTCACCGGACAGAGGCAGCACTCAGCAGAGTGACAGCCAGGGGCCGGGAAGGAACACCAAAGCTAGACGGCAACAATGGGGGTCTGTGCCAAGCCACCCAATCCCGAGGGGCAAACGCACCAAGTCACTCCCCACTACTGCACCTCGGCCCAGGCACCCCCGTGGGCGCAAACACCCATACCCTCGCCAGTGAGGGGCAGGAGCGTGGTGTCGGAATCAGTGCCAGGCGCAAACCTGGATTTTTGGATTACCTCGCGATTCTCTGCCTGATCGCAATTCGCATTTCGGACACGGTGACGCGGGGAATCCGGTTAGTGATGGTTCTGGAAGAGAGATATTTTGTAACAACGGACACTTGTTACAGAGCCTTACTCAACCGCGATTCGGCGCCGGGCTATGTGGCTGGAATTTGAAAAAGTGACTCTAAGATGCTTGCCACGTCCCTACACCTGACATGAGTCTAAAGGTTAAAAGTGCGATCATTTTATTTTCCTTTATGTAAAATTTCCATTTTATTAAATAGGGCACTACATTCAGATATGATCGCATCACGTCCCTTTATATAGGTCACAGCTTCTGATCTGTGACGTACTGTTACATTCTTTTAATTTCTCATTTCAAAACTTTGCATTGCAGCAATTCTCCAGAAATTAAATACTCACAAATACTTATACATAGTCAAAGAATTTTCAATGAGAGCATCATTGAAATAGTTTGCTCGTTCCATCCGAGGGGCAGCACGGCAGCATTGTGGATAGCACAATCGCTTAACAGCTCCAGGGTCCCAGGTTCGATTCCCGGCTTGGGTCACTGTCTGTGCGGAGTCTGCACGTTCTCCCCGTGTGTGCGTGGGTTTCCTCCCGGTGCTCCGGTTTCCTCCCATAGCCCAAAGACGCGCAGGTTAGGTGGATTGGCCATGCTAAATTGCCCTTAGTGTCCAAAATTGCCCTTAGTGTTGGGTGGGGTTACTGGGTTATGGGGATAGGGTGGAGGTGTTAACCTTGGGCTGGGTGCTCTTTCCAGGGGCCGGTGCAGACTCGATGGGCCGAATGGCCTCCTTCTGCACTGTAAATTCTATGATCCTGTCCTGCAGTTTGCTGTTCTAGGTTATCTTATCAGAACTGAGAGGACAAGCATAGTTCAAGGAGCTCGGACAGCACGGTGGCGCAGTGGTTAGCACTGTTGCTTATTGCGTTGAGGTCCCAGGTTCAATCCCGACCTTGGGTCACTGTCTGTGTGAAGTTTGCACATTCTCCCCATGTTTGCGTAGGTTTCACCCCTCACAACCCAAAAAGATGTGCTGGTTAGGTGGATTGGCCACGCTAAATTGCCCCTTAATTGGAAAAGAATTATTGGATTCTCACGGTGGCATAGTGGTTAGCACAGTTGCTTCACAGCTCCAGGGTCCCGGGTTCGATTCCCAAATTGGGTCACTGTCTGTGCGGAGTCTGCACGTTCTCCCCGTGTCTGCGTGGGTTTCCTCCGGGTGTTCCGGTTTCCTCCCACAGTTCAAAGACGCGCAGGTAAGGTGGATTGGCCATGATAAATTGCCCTTAGTGTCCTAAAAGGTTAAATGGGGATTACCAGGCTACAGGGCTGGTGCAGACTCGATGGGCCGAATGGCCTCCTTCTGCGCTGTAAATTCTATGATTAAAAAACAAAGTTCAAAGAGCTGTTAGTTGTTTCAAATCTATAATACCATCATGCACCTGTTAGAGTTCTTTGAGGAGGTAACAAGAAAGTTAGATAAAGGAGAATCAGTGGATGTGATTTATTTAGATTTCCAGAGGCCTTTGACAAGGTGCCGCATAGGAGTCTGTTAAATAAGTTAAGAGCCCATGGTGTTCAGGGTAATATCCTGGCATGGATAGAGGATTGGTTGACTGGCAGAAGGCAGAGAGTGGGGATAAATGGGTCTTTTTCAGGATGGCAGCCGGTGACTAGTGGTGTACCTCAGGGGTCGGTGCTGGGACCACAACTTTTCACAATATACATTAATGATCTGGAAGAAGGAACTGAAGGCACTGTTTCTAAGTTTGCAGATGATGCAGATGGTACAAAGATCTGTAGAGGGACAGGTAGTATTGAGGAAGCAAGGGGGCTGCAGAAGGACTTGGACAAGCTCGGAGAGTGGGCAATGAAGTGGCAGATGAAATACAATGTGGAAAAGTGTGAGGTTATGCACTTTGGAAGGAGGAATTTAGACATAGACTATTTTCTAAATGGGGAAATGGTTAGAAATCAGAAACACAAAGGGACTTGGGAGTCCTTGTTCACGATTTTCTTAAGGTTAACGTGCAGGTTCAGTCGGCAGTAAGGAAGGAAAATGCAATGTTAACATTTTGCCTCATAAGAAAATTGCTCCTTAACCAGGATCAACTTAGTGAACCTTCTCTGGACGGCCTCCAATGCCAGTCTATCTATCCTTAGTTAAGGGGACCTAAACCGTTCACAGTATTCCAGGTGTGATCTAACTAGTACTTTGTATGGTTTTAGCTGGACTTCCCTATTTTTATACTCCATTCCCTTTGAAACAAAGGCTAACGTTCCATTTGCCTTCCCAATTATCTGCAGTACTTGCCTGCCAGGTTTTCAGATTGATGCACACAAACACCCTAATCCCCTCTGCACTGCAACTTTTTCCATTTAGATAATATTCACCTCCTTTTTTCTTTCCAGCAAAGTGCATAACTTCGCATTTTCCTACATTATATTCCACCTGCCGAGTTTGTGCCCACTCACCAACCTGTCCATATCTCTCTGTCGACTCTTTGTAACATCCTCAACACTTGCCTTCTCACCTATTTTTGTGTCATAAATGAATGATTCCCGACAGATCAATTGGAGAAATCGGGGTTTTTTTGTTTGGAGCAGAGAAGGTTGGCTGTAGATTTGACAGAGGTATCCACAATTATATAGATGGGGAGAAACTGTTCCCATTGGTTGAAGGATCGAGGACCAGAGGACAGACATTTAAGATAACGGTCAAAAGGAGCAATGGTGACATAGGGAAACGCGTTTTTTGGTACCGAGTGGTTAGGATCTGGAATGCACTGCCTATGTGTTGGAGGCAGGTTCAATCGCGGCATCAAGGGCAGGATTCTCCCAGCCCCGTGCCGGGCAGGAGAATCCTCGTGAACGGGCCACGCCACCCTGAAGCCGGCACACGATTCTCCACAGTGCGGAGAACTGGCGCAACGTGGTCGCGAGCCGCTCTACGCGGCCGGCCCGCCGATTCTCCGGCTTGGATGGGCCGAGCAGCCTGTAGGAAAGGAGCTGAGTCCCGCCGACGCCGTTCTAACCTGCTCTGTGCCGGCGGACCTTGGTGTGTAAGGGTCGGGTGGCGGCCTGATGGGGGGGAGGGGGTGTCTAACCCAGGAGGGGTTCCGACCCTGGGAGGGGGCCTCCCATGTGGCCTGGCCCGCGATCGGGGCCCACCAATTGGCGGGCCGGCCTCTCGGGCTGGGGGCCTCCTTTCCTACGCGCCGGCCCCTGTCGCCCTGCGCCATGTTGCGTTGGGGCCGGCGCGTTGAAAGGAGGCCACTGCGCATGCACTCGTTTGCGCCGACGCAACTGCGCATGCGCGGATCCCGCGGTGCCCAGTTCGTGCCGGGATCTGCTGCTGGAGCGGCCAGAATTAGGCGTGGGAGCGGCCGTGCGGCGATGGTGTTTACGACGGCGTGGACACCCTGCCACGGGATTGGAGAATCCCGCCCCAAGAGGGAATTAGATTACGATCGGAAAAGGTAGAATGTGCAGGACGGGGAGAGGCACTGGGTGATTTGCTCCTTCAGAGAGCTAGCATAGACACAATGGGCCAAATAGCCTAGTTCCATGCTTCAGCTATTCTGTGACTTCTACACGATCACACGATTGTGTGTGATCACACAAACCTGCCTCCCATCCATGGACTCCATCTACACCTCCCGCTGCCGGGGGAAAGCGGGCTGCATAATCAAGGATCCCTCCCACCCGGCTTACTCACTTTTCCAACTTCTTCCATCGGGCAGGAGATACAGAAGTCTGAGAACACGCACGAACAGACTCAAAAACAGCTTCTTCCCCACTGTCACCAGACTCCTAAATGACCCTCTTATTGACTGACCTCATTAACACTACACCCTGTATGCTTCACCCGATGCCAATGCTTATGTAGTTACATTGTATATCTTGTGTTGTCCTATTACGTATTCTCATGTATTTTCTTGAATTTTGTTTAATTCCCTTTTCTTCCATGTACTGAATGATCTGTTGAGCTGCTTGCAGAAAAATACTTTTCACTGTACCTCGGTACACATGACAATAAACAAATCCAATCCAATCCAATCCAATCCAAAATCCTGTACACGTCCACCTGCTGTGTACCTAAATGTCGGAACTCCACACCTGACACACATGTGAAAACACTATAACAAACTCTTACCTCATCACGCATTATTAAAAACATTAGATCAATAAATCATCTAGCATGCAAAGTATTGGTTTGTGCAATGGATTAGATACACATTCCTCCTGGACCTGAGTTTGACTGCGGCTTCAAGATAGGCAACTGTGAAAAATGTGGACAGTTTAAAGCCCGGGACACAAACTTGGCATCATAATAAATACCGGTTTTCACATCACAGAATTTTGAGTATGGTAATAGGCTATCAAGCCTGCAGCAACTCCCTGAAAAAACATTCTACTGCCTCCCACAACCCTGCCTAGTCCTCGTAACCTCGATCGAACACAGCCAGTCACTTTAATGCTCCCTCCTTGTCTTTCTGATCAGCATTTTCACTTTCCTATGGTCCTTCTACATCCAGCCTTATATTCCATTGTATTTTCTACCTGAAGAGTTAGCTAAGGGGGAGTGGTGTTCGGCGTTGACTGCAGCTCATTGTAGTCATTCTGTTTTAGATAATGAGCTTGGTGTTTTTGTTCTGTTGGAAGTTAGGTTTATTAAAAGTAGGTTTTAGTGGTTTATGTTTTCCTTGCTGTTTTCTATATTTGGGTGAGGGGGGATGCGAGTTAGGGATAGTTTGCTGATGGTGACTGTAGATTCTTCTTTGTTTAATCTGATTAGTGGGTTTGGTGGCCATCTTGGATGGGCCTGGTTGCTGTGGTTTCGATGTAACTGTTGGACAATCCGTCTTGGTGGAAATGGCTGACTCCGGATCGAGAGGGTGTGTGTGTGTTGGGGGGGGCGGGGGGGGGGGGGGGGGGGGGGGGTTGAGATGCCTCCAATTCACTTAACCACCTGGAATGTCAGGAGGTTAAATGGCCCAATGAAAAGGTCAAGGGTATTTGCTCGCGTTAAGAGTTAAAATGCCGATGTGGTGTTTCTCCAAGAGGCTCACTTACAGGTCAGAGACCAGGCAAGGTTGATGAAGGGATGAGCTTTTCATTTGGGCTTCGGTGGTAGGGCCCAGGTGCGGCAACATTAATCAATGAAAGGGTTCATTTTCTGCTGCCAAGATCTTTGCTGACTCCAGTGGTAGACATGTTATTGTCTGTGGACCTTTGTCGGGCACCTTGTTGTCCTGGTTAATATTTCTGCTCCTAACTGGGACAATATGGATTTTATTAATAAGCTGCTGGCCCCCAGCCCGATTTGGATTCGCATCAGCTTATTTTGGGGGAGTGACTTAAACTGTGTTCTGGACCCCAGACCCAAATCTCTGACTCCATCAGGGGTGACCGGGGGGTTGCTGTTTGAGGCAGATCCGTGGTACTTTTTACACCCAGGTGAGAGATTTTTCTTCGCACATTGACTTTTTAGTGGTGAACAGGTCTCTCCTCTCTTTTGTGGAAGGGGGTGGTTACTCAACAATTGTGATTTCAGACCATGCCCCACATTTTGTTGATTTGGCTCGAGAATCAGGTCCTGCCGTAGAATCCACCATAGAGATTGGATATAACATTATTAGCGGTCAAGAGCTATTGTGAACGCATGCCCAATCCATTGGGGAATCTATTAAATTTAATAAAAGTGAGTCTATCTCACCTTCTACGCTGTGGGAAGGCCTTAAGGTGGTCATCAGCAGGGAGACAGTTTCCATGGTGAAGGCAGTGAGGGAGCAGCAGAGGCTAGTGCACTCCATTCCTCAGGTAGACCACCCAGTGCTCTCTTGCCCCAACCCCAGATTTGAGGCAAGTAGGATAAAGCTTCAGACACAATTAGGATTATTGTAAGTGGATAGGGCTGTGGGCTAGCTGCAACGTTCGAGGGGTGGTATTTTATGAACACGGGGAGAAGTCCAGGCGCCTCTTAGAGCACCAGCCAAGATGACAGGCGACTTCCTGGGAGATTGTACAGGTACATGACTTGAGTGGCAGACAGCCTGGTTGCCACCCCATCTCAAGTCAATACGGGTTTTGAACCGTGTTATCGGGGGTCTCCATAGCACCGGCAAAGAGTTTGGTCATGACTGATTTGTTTGGATGGATTATGCATCCGGCTGTGGAGGGGGAGAGGCGCGAAGAGTTGGGATCCCCATTGGGCCCAGAGGTAGGAAATGCATTGGGTTGATGCAGACGGGTAAAGCTCCCAGTCCTGATGGCTCCCCCATTGAGTTTTATAAGAAGTTTGCAGAGCAATTAGTACCTCGGATTTTAGATATGCTTCACGACTCTATATCCCGGGTGTGTTGCCCGTTACACTTGTGCAGGCCTCTATTTCCTTGATGCTTAAGAAAGACAAAGACCCAACAGAGTGTGGGTTGTACAGGCCCATTTCACTTTTAAATCCGGATTACTTGCCAAAGTGTTGGCGCTGCGTTTGGAGACCGCCCAGGGTGATCTTGGAAGATCAGACAGGCTTTGTCAAGTGTCAGCAATTGTCGGCCAATATACGGCGTCTGTTAAATGTTGTCCACTCCCCCTCCTCGATGCCCGAACCGAAGGTGATTGTTTCCCGAGACACCGAAAAGGCATTGGTAGAAAGGAGTGGGAATATCGGAAAGGAGTGGGAATATCGGAAAAGAGTGGGAATATTGGTTTGAGATTCTTGGAAAGTTTGGATTTGGACAGAAGTTTATATCCTGTACTCGCTTATTTTATAGGGCCCTCATTGCTGGTTATGCATGAATGCTAGCTACTTCCCGCTGAATAGGGGCACGAGGCAGAGATGTCCATTGTCTCTGTTCCTGTTTGCTTTGACATCAGAACCACTTGCCATAGAGTGAGACCTTTTATTAAGTGGAGCGGCATAAGTCGAGGAGGGGTGGAGCACAGGGTGTCCCTGTACGCAGATGAACTACTTTACATTACGGACCCAGTATCCATTATGGGTGAGATAATGAAGCTGCTTGGGAGTTTTGACTCCCTCTCTGGGTATGAGTTGAATTTGGATAAGAGCGAATGCTCCCGGGGAAGGGAGCCTTTCTGGGAATGTTAACCTTTTTGCCTTGCCAGATGTGGCTTTCGTTATCTGAGAATCCGGGGATCCACAATTGGACCTTGCTTCATAAATTGAATGATACTTGTCTGGTTAATGGGGTCAAATCTGAGTTGGGGAGTCAGAAGTGGGACAACCTTCCCCTGTCCTTGGCGGGCAGGGTTCAGGCTATTCAAATGAATGTGCTTCAGAAATTTCTATTTCTTTTTCAATGTCTCCCCACTTTCCTCCCCAAGTCCTTCTTTGTCAAAGTTCATAAAATAGTGTCTTCATTTATTTGGGTTGGTTAAGACTCCAAGGGTCTGTGGGCTTTGCTCCAAGAGCTCCAGACAGACAGGCAATTAGGATTTCATAGAATTTACAGTGCAGAAGGAGGCCATTCAGCCCATCGAGTCTGCACCGGCCCTTAGAAAGAGCACCTGTGCTACAGGCTTGACTTTACCCAATTTATTATTTTGCTCTTGGGCAGCCAATATTCAGAAAATACCTCTGTGGTTCAATGATCCAGGTTCAATATGAATGAAAAATGAAATGAAAATCGCTTATTGTCACGAGTAGGCTTCAATGAAGTTACTGTGAAAAGCCCCTAGTCGCCACATTCCGGCGCCTGTTCGGGGAGGCTGGTACGGGAAATATGGGGGCAAATGGAGTCTGTAAGGGTTCTAGCCTTGGTGCAATAGTTTTTTTTTTGGAAATGTTTTTTATTGAGTTTTCATATTTTATATTCAACAAATTACAAATTATTAGAAAAAAAACACACAAAAATTAACATGTATATTTACAGGTAAGCATTTTCATAATAACAACTGTGGCCGCCCCCTTTAACCGGCATACATATTTTACATTCCCAATATGGCCGAGGCACATGTTTGTAGGCATTTATTTACAATTTGGTTTTGGGCCTTAGCTTGCCATCAGACTGTCGCTTGCGGCTCCTTGGTGCAATAGTAATCACATCGCTGCTGTTCTCTCCGGCAGGATTTTCCCTGAATCCGGTAGTGGTGGCCACCCTGAGAATCCGGAAGCAGTTCAGGGAGCAGTTTAAACTCAGTTCCATGTCTGTGCTGCTCCTTATCTGCAACAATCACCTTTTTTGCCAACGGGTTTGGACTCGACGTTTAGGTTACGGGAGGGGATGGGTTTGGAGAGATTTGGGGACCTGTTCATGTTGAGGGAAGGTTTGCCAGCTTTAAGGAGCTGGCGGAGAAATTTCAACTGCCTGGTTCCAGTCTTTTCAGATACTTCCAGATTCACAATTTTTCACGCAATGCTTTTCCCTCTTTCCCCTTGACGCCACCCTCCTCCCTGTTGAAGATGATTTTGTCTTTGGTCGTTCTGGTGGGGAGAATATTTTGTGCAGAAACGGCCAGATCCTATCAGCGGAGTCTGAATGAAGTAAAGATAAATTGAGAGGGTGAGTTGGGTCCCATTCTGGATGAGGAGGTATGGAGCGAAACCCTTCACAGGGTCAACATCGTATCCTCATGTGCTCGGCTTAGTCTGATCCAGTTCAAGGTGGTTCAACGGGGCTTATCTGACTAAAGCAAGGATGGGCTTCTCTGGTGTCTTCTCTGGAGTGGAGGAAGAGTGTGAGTGTTGTTCTCTGGAGTGGAGGAAGAGTGTGAGTGTTGTTCTCTGGAGTGGAGGAAGAATATGAGTGTTGTTCTCTGGAGTGGAGGAAGAGTGTGAGTGTTGTTCTCTGGAGTGGAGGAAGAGTGTGAGTGTTGTTCTCTGGAGTGGAGGAAGAGTGTGAGTGTTGTTCACTGGAGTGGAGGAAGAGTATGAGTGTTGTTCTCTGGAGTGGAGGAAGAGTGTGAGTGTTGTTCTCTGGAGTGGACGAAGAGTGTGAGTGTTGTTCTCTGGAGTGGAGGAAGAGTGTGAGTGTTGTTCACTGGAGTGGAGGAAGAGTATGAGTGTTGTTCTCTGGAGTGGAGGAAGAGTGTGAGTGTTGTTCTCTGGAGTGGACGAAGAGTGTGAGTGTTGTTCTCTGGAGTGGAGGAAGAGTGTGAGTGTTGTTCTCTGGAGTGGAGGAAGAGTGTGAGTGTGGTTCTCTGGAGTGGAGGAAGAGTGTGAGTGTTATTCTCTGGAGTGGAGGAAGAGTATGAGTGTGGTTCTCTGGAGTGGAGGAAGAGTGTGAGTGTTGTTCTCGGGGGCCAGCCAACCACACTTGTATTTTCTGGTCTTGTCCCAAGTTAGGAAGTTTTTGGGTCTCTTTCTTCAACACCATGTCACAGATACTCAATGTCGATCTGGAGCCTTGTCCGCCAGTGGCCATTTTCGGGGTGTCAGACTTGTTGGTGCTCCAGATGGGGGTGAAGGCTGATATCCCTTGCCTTTGCTTCGTTAATAGCCCAGAGCCGAGTTCTGCTTGGGTGGAGGCCAGTCCGCCAGCTTGGCTGGGTGACCTCATGTCTTATTCACGTTTGGAGAAGGTTAAGTTCACCATCAGGGGGTCAAGAGAAAGGTTCTACCTAAGGTGGCAGCCATTCAATTCTTTTTTCCAAGAGCTAATCACCATTAGTTATTCAGGGGTTTAGTTCTGTGGGGTTAAGTTAATTTGTTTCTTAGTTTGTTTGTCTTGTTCTGCGATATTGTAACTGGGGTTAGTTGTTTTATATTAAACATTTTCATAAACATACTTTAAAAAGAGTATTTTCTACCTGACGTCTGTCGTACACGCACTTCTTCTTTTTCATCGTCCCCTCTAACTCCTCTAACTCTGTCGTCATCCAGAGTGCTCTGGATTTATTTGCCCTCCCTGTCACCTTCGAGGAAATTTTAAAAATCTGGTTGTTGAGGCTTTTGCAGGTACTTCACACACACACGCAGCCGTTTCACCGTTTGTTGATTTGTTTCGCTCAGGAAAGTACACAGATAATGTCCTAACCTCGTGCTGATTCCAATTCCCTTTACTCTTAGTGCCTTGGGTACATTAACAGTAATTATGGCGCAAAGAGAGGAGGTGGTGGACCAGGATCGAGCCTCCATTTTGCCCCAAATCCAGCCAGGGTCACTCGGCCATTGCAGTACGTTGGCAGCCCAACAATGAAACAAAAGATTTGGGAGGGTGAAACCTCCCAATCCCCTGTCTCTCTGAAGCAGAGGGCTGCTGACTCTGCGATACTTGGCCACCCAAATAAGAGCAGAAATCAATTTATTGACCATAATAAAATTTGATTTGGGCAAAAAAGTGGGGATATGTTGAAAGAAAAAGAGAAATCTGGGAAGCACATTTGTTTTAAATGTTTGGATCCTACCTGCCAGGGACAAAGGGGAGGCTACTCCACCTCTGTAACCAGAGAAGGTACCAACGGTAGTGACTATCTTCATTATGCCGTCTGCACAGGGAGCTGGGTCTGTAATGTACAAAAGTACATCTGCATAAAGCGATACCCGATGCTCCACTCTGCCCCAACAAATGGGGAAGCACAGTGGTGAGCACTGCTGCCTCACAGCGTCAGGAATTCTGGTTCGATTCCAATCTCAGGCGACTGTGGAGTTTGCACATTCTTCCCGTGTCTGCGTGGGTTTCCTCCGGGTGCTCCAATTTCCTCCCACAGTCCAAAGATTTGCAGGTTAGGTTGATTGGCCGTGATGAATTGCCCTTAGGTGGGGTTTCGGGGATGGGGTGGGGGATTGGGACTAGGTAGGGTGCTCTTTCAGAGGGTTGGTGCAGACTCGATGGGCCGAATGGCCTCCTGCACTGTTGGGATTCTGTGATTCTATGAAATACCCCTCCACCAATCAGATGCCCACACCGTTTTCGAGCGGGGCTTAATAGCTAACGCAAAGAGCAGCGGGGAGAGAGTGCAGCTCTGCCCCGTGCCCCTGCCTAAGGGAATGTATTCCGAAAATACTGTAATTGTACAAATAATGGCCTCGGGGCATTGTACAACAGACAAATCCAGGAGGCTAACTTAGGGCCCAATCCAAATACCCCAGAATCACAAGTAGAAAGCCCCATTCCACCCCATCAAATACTTTTCCTGTATCCAAAGACACTATGACTGCAGGTTCCGGAGCAGTGGAGGGAGGAAAATGTTTAAGAGGCGGCGAACATTGATTGACAACTGTCGGTCCTTCACAAAGCCTGTCTGGTCCTCAGATATTATACCTGGGAGACGAGGCATCCGGCAGAACCTCAGCCAGCAGCTTAACGTGTAGAAATGGGTCGGTATGACCCACATTCTGCTTGGTCCTCATCTCCCTTCAGGAGCAACAAAGTTGAGGCTTGAGTGAAGGTCGGGATAGTGAGGCCTTGGACAGCGAGTGGTTAAACATGTCCATTAATAAAGGTATGAGCTGCTCCAAGAAGCTTTTTATAAAACTCGGCTGGGAAGCCGGCAGGACCGGGGGCACTGCCAGGTTGCAGCTGCCCAATGCTCTTCAGTATCTCGCCCTGGCAGAATCCAATTCCTGTCTCCGACATTCCTCGATGGTCGGGATATGTAGATCTTGGAAAAATTCACCATACCTGATGTGTTCAGAGGAGACTCTGACTCATATAGTTCACGGTGATGCAAACTGAAAATCGTATTAACCTGGAGAGGAACAGAAACCCGATGACCCTCCTTGATCCAAATCATTGGGATCTCCCGGGAGGCGGTTTTCCGCTTGTACCTTCTCACCATGTTTGTAGCAGGTGCCCCTAGAGCACAGTAACTGACATACCACCTTACCGGTAGATATCAATTCAAATTGCAGCGGTAATTTATTTCCCGTGCGTCAGTAGTTCACCATTGGGACAAGTGAATATTAGTGGTCAACGTCCACCTCTCGTCTCAATCTCTCCGCTTTTATGGTGTGAGCTTTATATGAGATAATTTCCACATTTATAGAAAGCAGGAGGAGACCATTCGGCCCTTCGAGCCCGCTCTGCCATTCATTATGATCATTGCTGATCATCAAGTTCAATACCCTGATCCCACCTTCCCCCCATATCCTTTGATCCCTTTAGCTCCAAGAGCTGTATCTAATTCCTTCTTGAAATTTCACAATGTTTTGGCCTCAACTACTTTCTTTGGGAGTGAATTCCACAGATTCCCCGCTCTCTGGGTGAAGAAATTTCTCTTCCACTCAGTCTTAAAAGGTTTACCCCTTATCCTCAAACTATGACCCCTAGTTCTGGACTCCCCCACCATCGGGAACATTCTTTCTGAATCTACCCTGTCTAATCCTGTTAGAATTTTGTCAGTTTCTACGAGATCCCCTCTCACTCTTCTAAACCCCAATGACTATAATCCTAACCGACTTAGTCTCTCCTCATGCGACAGTCCCACCATCCCAGGAATCAGCCTGGTAAACCTTCGCTGCACTCCCTCCATAGCAAGAACATCCTTCCCCAGATAAGGGCACCAAAACTGCACACAGTACTCCAGGTGTGGCCATATACAATTGCAGTAAAACATCTCTATTCCAATACTCCTATCCTCTCGCTATGAAGGCCAACATTTGCTTTCTTGACTGCCTGCTATACCTGCACGCTTACTTTCAACGGCTGATGCACGAGGACACCAAAATTATGGCTTTAGGATCTTCCAGAGTGCCGAAGAAGAGCCTGACTGAGTCGCTGAGCTTGATAAAGTCCACTATGGCAGCAGATAAACGCTCACACAATTTGTCATCAGACATCAGTGTGTGTCTGGTCTCCAAGGTGGGCATTGGGAAGGGCCAAAATCAAAGCGTAAATCAACAAGATGAGGGGCGTGGTGTTAGGTAATAATCGGCTAATATTCGTTGGCACCATTGGAAATGGAACGGCCTTATCAACAATAAAATCATCCACTCGGGAATAAGCATGGTGGACATGTGAAAAATGGCACGGGTCTCTCCCACCACTCCATTCTGCAAATGAGGTCAATACCCTGGCCATCCCACATTGTATGGAATGGTTCAGATTTGGGCCCAAAACACAGTTCAGGGTGTCTCCCAGAATCACCGCTGTGAATCAGGTCAGGCAGGGAGTTCAATGGTACGTTTATAAAGTTCCGGTTATTCCATTTGGGAGCAGAGATGTTTATTAGGATTACTGGAGTGCTTGCCAATAAACTACAAACAAATAATATAGCGATCGTCAGGGTAATCTGGAATCCGAGGAGGAATATTGTATTATTTTATGAATTAGAATTGCCCTGCCTGTGGTCCTACAGTTAGGACCCAGTTTTTACACGGCCTTGTCTGGTCCTTCACACGCAGGTGCGTTTCCTGTAAAAACACAAGGTCAGAGTTTAGATTCATAAAATGGGCAAAAGTCCCAGCCCACTTTACTGGGCCATTTCGACCTCGAACATTGCAGATTACCAAGCAAAGTGGAGGTCCCACTTTACTCTCTATACCAGAGTCAGCCATATCCACTGAGGAATATCAATCAAGGCATCTCGAAAAGTTAGTGAGGAGATCCACCCAAGACCGCCCAAGCCAAGTCATATGAACTGATACGTAGACAGAGTCAACCAACCAACATTCACACCTTCTCTTTCCCCCCCCCCCCCCCCCCTGCCGGGTTGGAGAATCGCAGGGGGCTGGCGTCAATCCCGCCCCCGCCGTGTCCCAAATTCTCCGGCACCGGAGATTCGGCTGGGGCGGGAATGGCTCCGCGCCGGTCGGCGTGCCCCCCCCCCCCCCCCGGCGATTCTCCGGCCCGCAATGGGCCGAAGTCCCGCCGCTGTCAAGCCTCTCCCGCCGGCGGGAATTAAAACACCTACCTGATTGGCGGCGTGGGCAGGCACCGGGGTCCTGGGGGGGGCGATCTGGCCCTGGGGGGGGGGGGTGCCCTCACGGTGGCCTGGCCCGCGATCAGGGCCCACTGATCGGCGGGCGGGCCTGTGCCGTGGGGGCACTCTTTTCCTTCCGCCCTCGCCATGGCCTTCACCATGGCAGAGGCGGAAGAGACCCCCTCCCCTGCGCATGCACGGGGATGACGTTCCGGGCCATGCGCAGACTTCCGCCGGCCGGCGAAGCCCCTTCGGCCCCGGCTGGCGTGACGCCAAAGGCCGTCCACGCCAGCTGGCGGAGCACCAACCACTCCAGCGCAGGCCTAGCCCCTCAATGTTAGGGCTTGGCCCCTAAAGGTGCAGAGACTTCTGCACCTTTGGGGCGGCCCGACGCCGGAGTGGTTCACGCCCACTCCATCACGCCGGGACCCCCCCCGTCCCGCCCCGCCAGGACCCCCCGCCCCACCGGGACCCCCCGCCCCGCCGGAACCCCCCCCGCCCCACCGGGACCCCCCGCCCCGCCGGAACCCCCCCGCCCCGCCGGGACCCCCACCCCGTTGGAACCCCCCCCCCCCCCCGCCGGGACCCCCCGCCCCGCTGGGACCCCCCGCCCCGCCGGGTAGGGGAGAATCCCGGCCCCCATCATTAACCGGGAGACTGTCCATTCAATGATGTATAGAAAAGACAACACTTGTCTAATGTACAAATCAACGATAAAAACACGTCAAACCCAACAACTACAATCCCCAACCTGAGTAAAAACAAGCAACATAAAATGGGCAGACATCGGAGTACATAATAAAACAAACAGGAAGAAGAATCAAACTGAATTCAAGTTAAGTCTTTGAATAAAGGAGTTTGTTCTTCAAGAGAATCAAAGAAATTATCCTTGTCTACAACAGTCACATGGAGGGAGCTGGGTAGATCATACCAAAACCGAAATATTTTTTGATATGGGATGATCTTCAACCTGGTGAAGGCAACTCTTCTCTTTGCCAGGTCTGAGCTCAGATGGTGATTAATCTGGATAGAGTGGGCTCCCACATTCTCTCCCAGTGCTCCCTGGCCCAGCAAGGGACCTGCTTCTTTTTAACGTTGTGGAACTGGCTGACGACCACACATGATGGTTCCCCAGCTCGAGGCCCCCCTCGTCGTCTAGCTCATGGGGGTTACCAACATAGCTTCACCCATCATTTTATATGACATACCAGTAAAGTAATCAGTCGGAGCGTTGTCCTCTATCTTCTCCGATAACCTCACAATGCAGACATTTTGGGTGGGATTCTCCGCCCCATCGTCACTATGCAGCTGATGTCGTCGGCCGGCAGTGACATGGTCATAGGGGAGTAGGAGAGCTCGCTGCTACCATCATCTTACTTAGTACCGAGTGCTGTGATGCCTCGGATTCTGATGAGTGATTGGGACCCGACTCCTACTTTTATCTCTTTTGAGAATTTTATTCGGTAAATGCCTTCCTATGTCGAGTTGTTGAGTTTGAAAGTTGTTTTGATTATCCGTTGGGCTTAAAAATAATGTATTTTTAACATGCGCGTGCTACGTTAACTAGGGGCTGTTTAGCACAGGGCTAAATTGCTGGCTTTGAAAGCAGACCCAGGCAGGCCAGCAGCACGGTTCAATTCCCGTACCAGCCTCCCCGAACAGGTGCCAGAATGTGGCGACGAGGAGCTTTTCACAGTAACTTCATTTGAAGCCTATTTGTGACAATAAACGATTTTCATTCATTTCATTCATACTCCCCCACGTACATCATCAGACGTCACGCCAGAATTCGGGTTAGTCAGGATTGTAGAGTTTAGTGCTGATCCAGCAAATGTTCCCCATTGTCTTCCTCTCTTTTCACCCCAAGCTCAGTTTGAATCAGTTATTTCCTCCAATGATGAAATAACACTGATAGTACATCTCCAGCATAACTTTGGTAACCACAAGGTTTCTCTGCATGCCCCCACTGGCCAGAGTCAGTATCCTCAGTCGTTACGTCAGAACTTCCTTCCACCTGGTTCAGAGGTGAAACCTCATGTTATTCTGTTGATTTTTTTTTTTCTCTTTTAGCAGAGACTGAAGACGTTCGACAGCACAGCCTAAAGACAGAGATGGGATCCGAGAGAGCTCTGGTCCTGGATAGGCTTGCTAGTAATGTTGCCAAACGGAAAAGCTCAATGCCTCAAAAGTTTATTGGTAAGACCAAGAACTTAGACACTTTATTTTAGTCATCGTAAGTAAGCTGGCTTCTGACGCCCACCAGTTCCTGCAGATGAAGCTGAAGATTTTTACACTCTGGTGTTTGCATCGAGCTCTTATTTTCATAAATGGCAGTGTGGCTTTTTCTGGTGTTGCTTGTAGCAATGACAAACCCTGAGAGAAATAGATCTCTGGTAACTAGCTGCTTTAGAGTTAGCAATTGCTGGACTGTTGAAGCTTTTTTTGCAATTGAAGATTGCGTTTGGTTGGAGTTTTTAAAGTTTTTTGTGACTTGTTCTTTCAAGAAAAGAGGGATAATTTTGTGGTGGATTTTAGAAAGGTTACTGTTGAAAAAAATAGTTACACAGTATCCTCCAGGCATTGTTTTCATTTAAATACAGACATGTCTGCCTGTACGCTGTCTACAATGTAATAACCATTTTGCTGTAAAATTTAACTTTCTTGGTCCTTTGTGGATCTGAAGGATACAGAGCTCGATATACAGTTGCTGTGATGTTATTTGAGAACGTCATATTACTTATATGTTAGTTTTGCTGAAAGATTAACCAGTTCAGTTTCATAACTAGGATCCCAGTTTTAAACTAAAAGATAAGTTCCACTGAAATAAATCAGATTTTATAATGAATGTTAACTAAAATGCTCATTAAAATGAAGCATGGTCAAAGAATAAATTTGGAATAAACAGAAGTGAATTATATTAAATGTTCAATTCCTCGTGTAAAACACCCATCATTTCAGTCTAATAGGAAACTGAGAAGTTAGTTCAGCCCTTGAATTTGTGCCATTGTGTTCTGTGTTTTTAATATTCTGAGCTATGTTTTTCTCATGTTACCAAGTGTCATGTTTGAAATTCTAAGCTGCAGGATTTAAAAAAAAATAAAAATGCTTTACAATTCATATGTTAGGCGCAAATCATTTTAGGAAAAGAATTGAAGCAACTTGTATTTGGTTATGATTTTCTGCTGTTTAGAGCATTCACTGAGAATCAAATCAATATTTAGGGACTTTAGGTTAGACTTTTCAAATCAAAACCCAAGCCGAACGCTTAAGAGTTTGTACTTGTGTGCTAATTTTACTAATTAACTGGATTAACACTAGTATAAAAGTAGTGCAGACGAGTGCACATTGTAATATCAGTTTACAATATGTTTACATGTGAACTTCATCTATCAGAAGTTATTGCATTTTGGCCTGTTCTATTTTCTTTATATGGATCAATGCCTTTTAAATCATTCAATTAAATAGTGAAAAATCAAATAGTGCTGTGTGTGACATCATATCATAGAATTTACAGTACAGAAGGAGGCCATTCAGCCCATCGAGTCTGCACCGGCTCTTGGATCAGGGAACATTAAGTGCAAGGCCTGATTTAGCTACAGGTATGATTGCAAAATTTCACATTGTAGCAGTTTAGTTTTCTTTGCAGCTGAAAATTGATCTGTAATATTGTGCGGGTTAACTCAACACATCAAATAAAATTACCCTTGTCCGATCTATCAAAGCAATAATATTATAGTTTCATGTTAGCAGCAGTTACAAGAGATAAAAATACTAAACTTTATAACACCTCTGCCTGTGGTATTTTAACCCTTTTAAAGTTTCTAGGAGTTCTCTATCTGTACATCACAACCCCAAAGGTTTCCACTTTACAGGAAATACATTTTTTTTTAAAAGAAGAACTTTTTCTCTGAATGTTTCCCAGTTTATATCATTTTGTTCCCAGCCATTTACCACAAAAATTATACTTTGCAAAGGGTTTTCAAATTGATTCAGCAAAGCTGCATTGACTGTAGCTGAAGTGTTCATGTGGATCAAAGTGTCAGAGTCCTTTTCCTGTTCACTGGAGGCTTTTTCACACCGGTTTCTCTGAACTCTTGTTATCTGTGTTCTGTAAATTAAGAGAGAAAGTAACAAGAATCCAACCAAAATGATTTGAACAAACGCTTTCATCTGCTTGAGATCTCTTGACATTTATGTTACCCGTAAATGTAAGAACATTGTGATAGATATCTGTATGTTTTACTCATTTAGACCAAACCCACAATACCATTTGGATTAGGCTTGTTTTAGTAGGAGAGGGAAGGAGTGACATCCTCCGCCCCAGGATCAGCTCACTTCACATCATATTGATGAGTATTTAATCGTGAGTCACTTTTCTCAGTTTCAAGTGAAGGCGGGTTTGTTAATATCAGTGGCTCTGGTACAGAATCAAGGCTTCCAAAAGCTGTGCATTGGTGCATCTGAACTGTTCACAGCTTCCATATTGTATACAGGATGGACCTGAATACCATGGGGTTCACATTCCCAGCAGCAGTACATGGTGTTTTGATTTAGTTCCCAGCTCCTCTCCTTCACTTGGAACCTGCTGTTTTGTGGCTTCCTTAGTCAAGTATTGACTGAAGGACAAGAGTACTGTTGGAAGCAGGATCTGTCTGTACATCCCCCTGTGATCCTGTTGGGATTGGGTACTCCATTCAATTCATATCCCAGCAAAACTACATTGCCTTGGAAGGTGTGCCGAGCAGATTCACCAGGTGGATAGAAAGGCTGACGGTTCAAACGATGAGCACAGGTTGGATAAACCTGGCTTGACATCATCTTTATTTTTTTAAAATTTAGATTACCCAATTATTTTTTCCAATTAAGGGGCAATTTAGCGTGGCCAATCCACCTACTCTGCACATTTTTGGGTTGTGGGGGCGAAACCCACGCAGACACGGGGAGAATGTGCAAACTCCTCATGGACAGTGACCCAGAGCCGGGATCGAACCTGGGACCTCAGCGCCGTGAGGCGGTTGTGCTAACCACTAGGCCACCGTCCCGCCCTCGCTTGACATCATCTTATCGAGCTCACTCAGATCATGATGCACCGGTAACAACTTTCTAAGGTGTTAAACTCGATGCCAGTACTCAACATGCTCACTGTTTCAAAACTGCACCTCCTAAAATCTCAGGAGACAGAGCATCACATTGAACAATTGCACCACAATTACACGTCTTATTCAGTGATGAAAAATGTAAAATAATTTATCACCTTGTATTGCAGAGTTTTTAACAGTGGATAATAATACATTAACTACCTGTTTCCACTGTTAGGTCTCCCGAATATTCAAACAAGCCCCACTCAGTTTCTGGGTCACCAGAATGTGTGAAATAGACATTAAACAGGGGGTGAATGTGGTGAGAATTTCAGTTTAAAATACTGTACATTTCCACTTGCACCAGGCAGAAGTGGTCACATGTGGAACAGTTTCATGAAACATTGATTTCCATGTTGCAGACTTCTCTCTCTTATCACCTTTGATCCTTTCCTGTAAGGACAGGCTTTCAGTAAACATCAAATCCGGAAGAGAATAATGCCGTTTATCAGACCCACCCTTTCCACAGTCCATATGCAATCTACCCTTATTACAGGCTTTACCCCATTTGCAATAAGTACTTCCTGTTCCCTCGAAAAAACTCTCATTATCAATCCATCTGCTGTCCAACCCCCGTCTCCCTCGATTTTGTCTTCTGCAGAATAGGGATTACCATTGCCCCAGCACTGGAGAATTTGTTTTTCTCGACTGTATTCCTAATCCTGATTACTGTCAGCTATTTATGCTCTTGCCTTTGGAAGGGAATAATCAATTGCTTTTGCTAGGGGTCCAGCTGTCTAACTAATTGTTCTATGGTGGGGTTTAGTAACTTGAGGAAGACATCCGTAGTGGAACAAGGATTTATTGAACTATGTACAAACTCTGTCCAGAGCAGTAACTCTCTCCCAATCCAGTCCTTGTTGGGACAACCAACAACTGCGGGCCCTGTTTGGGCCGGTTTTTATGTGTAGTCTTTAACGAGTTCCACCCTCTACCTGGGAAGCTCGAACTCCATGGGTCCCACAGGGAGATCGACAATCTCCATGCCCCCCCCCCACCCAGCGAAGCAGCCTCTGCGCCACTTCGCTCGAGGCGGTTCGTCAGCTTGCAGCGGCTCTGGGTCAGGTACCGTATATCGATTTTTCGACCGGCCCTTTCTGGCCAACGTCCGAAATGTTAACGCCAGGATCTTGGTTCTGGACATGACGTCGTCCGTCTGCATGGGTACTTCCATGTCCATTTCCGAGCCGGAGTCATCCTTCTCCTGCTGGACCGGTCACTTGGATATAGACGGCTGGGTCCCCTGGCTGAGGGGCAGTTCCTGGCACAGAGAGGACATCAAAGTTAAAGCTTCTGGCTGGACGTCATGTAGCGCAGGCTCCTGCCTCTTGAGGTGGTCCAAATACTTCCGCTGACCTCTTCCCTGAATCCTAACTTTGTCGGAGAACCGGTCCCGTTCACTCCAGCACAACACCTGGGAGCCTCGGTTGCGACATAGATGCATCCCCTGAGTAAACCGGTCATGGTGCTGCTTCTACGCCCCCTGCTGCACCTCCACTTTCCTGCCGAGGTTCGGAAATGTGAGACTCAACCGGATTCGAAGCCTTCGGCCCATCAGCAGTTGAGCAGGAGTGATTCCTGTTGTTACATGTGGCATTAGTTATAAAGGAACCGCACCAGTCGCGTGTCCATTTTTTGCTTCCTTTGAAAGTCTGGACCACCGTTTCCGCTGTTGGATGAGGGATGGTAGGGGCCGGCTTTTATAGGCGGGATGCTATTCCCTTTTGTAAATGTGGCAAACTTCTCACTCGTGAAAGGTATCCCATTGTCCATCACCAGCACCTCAGGGATCCCGTGGGCGTTGAACGAGCTCTGGAGCTTTTCTTCCGTGGCCCTGAATGTCAGCTAGGCCATCTTGTACAAGCCAAGCCACTTTGAGTGGACAACTACGAAGACAAGAAACATGGACGCCATGAATGGCCCCACAAAGTCTGTGTGCAGCCGCACCAGTGGGCATCCCAGCCATTCCCATGGATAAAGGAAGGCCGCTGGCGGGACCTTCTGATGGTCCTGGCATGCCAGACAGCTGCATACCATCCCTTTAATATCCCCATTGATGCTGGACCACCAGACATAGCTGTGGTTATGTCTTCATCTCAGAGTTGCCGGGGGGCTCACTCTGTCTGTCCTTTGGCAGGGACTCCTGGCCTGTGGCGTGATGACTTTATGGCACCATCCTCCACACTGAGCTCAAGGACAAAGGCCTGTCGGGCTACAGGGCGGGACCTCTGCATTCTGCTGCTCAAAAGCTGCATCCATACTCCCACCTGAGTGGCCGTCACTGGCAAGATATCCATAAAATTAAGAGTTGCAACCACTTCACCCACCGCCAGTGGGGATGGGGAACTTGTGGGCGATGGTAGAGGACTGAGAGCGTCAGCATTGGTAATCTGTGTACCCGAGCGGTGAGGGAACAAATATTCATACGCAGTGAGTAGAAACGCCCAACGCTGAATTCTGGCTGATGTGATGGGTGGGATTCACTTATTCTCAGTGGTCAGTTATAATAGAGAGGCGTCTCTCATAAATATATTGGTTGAATTTCTTGACTCCATATTTTTAAAAATAAATTTAACATACTCAATTAATTTCTTTCCCCAATTAAGGGCAATTTAGTGTGACCAATCCACCTGCCCTTCACATCTTTGGGTTGTGGGGGTGAGACCCACGCAGACACGGGGAGAATGTGCAAATTCCACACGGACAGTGACTCAGAGCCGGGATCGAACCTGGGACCTCAGCGCCGTGAGGCAGCAGTGCTAGCCACTGCGCCACCATGCCGCCAGCCTTGAACAATCTTAATGACCCAACCTCAACAGTTCTCTGGAGTAAAGAATTCCACAGATTCACTCCCCACTGTGAGAATAAATTCGTCCTCATCTCTGGATCCAGCTCCTCCTGTAAATAGGCTTGTCTCCTGTTGAGTTTCCACTCGAGGCATCAGGTACCAGTCCAGGTGTGAAGCTCTGTTTACCGCAGGGTCGGACTGATTTGCCGGGCTCCATTACGGGCAACGCAGGTGCGGCCCACCCTGCAAATTGTACAGAGCGTATAATTCCCAGGGGACAGGCTTTGCCCTAAAGTACCGGGGCTGAGTCTAAGGATCCATGTTGATCAGGGCATTGGCCCATTTTATCCTGCACAGATCCTCCTGCAACACTTTGGGATATTTGTTCAGTACCTCATGCAGATTCCCGGTGCCCGAAAAACCTGTTTTCAGTTGAAACGGAGGACTTGCCATCAGTCACGCCCCAGCAAATTGGTCCCCGTACCACAACAAGAGAAGACGGGCCGACTGTTGCCTGTGTCTAACCAGAATCCCCATGTTGCTGGTCTGACGAGTGCTTGAGTAGAACTTAATTTGGCAGGCGTTGTCCGTGACATTCTATAACCCTCGGGGCTGGTTTAGCACACTGGGCTAAATCGCTGGCTTTTAAAGCAGACTAAGGCAGGCCAGCAGCACGGTTCAATTCCCGTACCAGCCTCCCCGAACAGGCGCCGGAATGTGGCGACTAGGGGCTTTTCACAGTAACTTCATTGAAGACTACTTGTGACAATAAGCGATTTTCTTTTCATTTCATTAGTTCCCTACAAGTCTAGCTGTTTATTAGGAGCATAAGCTCACAAAGTTACCCCTTCAGTAGTAAGGAGTAAGTTGGACTGGAATCTAAAGCTGAGGATAGCATTTCAAAGAAATGGCAGCACTGTTTTATAAAAATAGAATAGAGACAAACGAGGTGAAGTGGAGCTCCTGTCAGCTGCTAGCCGAGACCCCGTCACCTCCATTAACTCCACAGTTTGGAAAATAGAAGGTCATTGTGCAGTCTCAGGTTTGCAATGGGGAATGATGCAGGTTAGAGAACGAGTGTGATGTTCTCTAACACCTATTCCTCCAAGTCTAGCTCCATAGTGGGAGCAGAGGATGACAAAGTTACCCCTTCAGTAGTAAGGAGTAAGTTGTACTGGAATCTAATGCTGAGGATAGTATTTCAAAGAAATTATGGCATTGCTTTAGAAAATATAATAGAGGCAAAAAGATTTAAATTTGAGGTTGAAGCAAATTAATAAGTGTTGAACATTGGGTTAATGCAGACCCCCCCCCCCCCATTAGTGACATTTGGAAAATTCACACTGTGAGAGGTATAAATACAAAACAGGAAATTAACATTAAGAAAATATTAACAAGGGTTTTGATAGCTGATATCTAATCTGACCGTCTCAGTTTCAGATATCATTAGTTCACAGCCACATTACAAACAGTTTCTCTCATTTTTAAGAACTCATTCCCACCTGCAGTAAAAACACAGAATCCTGAATCCAGACGATGGGATATTCCCCACATACTGGGCTTTAGGGCAAGTCCCTGAATAAATGCTGCCAGATATTTCCCAGTGGTTGAGGGAGTGACGTTGAATAACCAGCCTGAGAGTTTACAGACCCTGGATAAGTTACAGATCTGCCTCTCCTCAAAGAGCCCACCTCGTATTGATCCAGATAATAGACGCCACTTCAGTAAGTGAACCAGCTCACGTTACAACAAATTTCACGTGATGTTGTCCGTAAAACCAATTATCCTCAGGATTTAAGTAACTCTCCGAATATCCCTGGAGTTTTTCTGCTCATGCAGAATTTGAGTTTGTGATGCTTCCTCTGAGCCCTAAAATCTGCCCTTTTTTTTGTACGCAGGTGAGAAGCAATTTTGTCTCGGCTACCCTGACCTGCAGTATGTCTCAGCCCCAACTTATGACAAGGATGGTGAAATGATGCAGACCCGCTTTATGGACCAGGCTATCAACAATGCCATTTCTTACCTGGGGGCAGAATCGTTGCGACCCCTCGTCCAGACAGCCCCTGCTCCCACATCAGAGATGGTGTCCGTTATCAGCAGCCTTTACCCTCTGTCACTGACACGTTCTGATCCCCCGAATGGCCATATGCGAGAAGCAGCCACAGAGAACAGAGGCTCCCAATTGAAAACAAAGTCCTCTGAAAGAGGCACGTCCCCAAGCCAGGACTCCACAGACACTGAGAGTAACCATGAGGAGCGACACAATCAGACCTACCTGCAGCACCAGATGATTGCGCCCCGAATCAGAAATGGGGTCCCTGCTGTCAAAGAGGGTCGCAAACCGTTTGACATCATCAAAACAGGGGGATTGGGTCGCGAGATGTTGAAAGTGATCACTAATGAGGGCGAACAGGTCAGAGTATTCAAATGTGATCACTGTCGAGTACTGTACCTGGATTATGTGATGTTCACTATACATATGGGCTGCCATGGTTTTCGTAATCCTTTTGAATGTAATGTGTGTGGGTACCAGAGTCAGGACAGGTATGAGTTCTCCTCACATATAGCAAGAGGGGAGCATCGTTACTGCAGGAAATGAGCTGCCGAGGTGTTATATTCGGGAATCAAAAAAGAAGAAAAATATTTGTAGGTCTCGTGCTTTGCTTTCATACTTAACGCTGCGTGCCTTACTGAGCACACATCTGAAATCTGCACTCAGGTAAAGGACATTTCATTTGTTGAACAATAACCTGAATCACTTGGAGACATTACATTGTAGCAGTAATGAACTCATCCAGTAACTTATATGCAGCAATGCTCAACATGGAGTGACTGCACCTTGAGCAAGGTCCACCTCCCAGGCACAGAGATTCGATCTGAACATTGCACAAATACCTCCTCAGAGAACAATGAACTTCACCAATTAGAACACTTAATCTTCAATATTCTCCGACTTTCTGTGAAGCAACAGGCACCAGATTGAGGTGCGACCCTCATCTAAATCCCCCTCCTCTGTCAATAACTGAAGGACAGTCCGGTGATCCATCCCACCATGCCTGCCGGCCAGCATCTCCATTAAAATTGTGAGCGGTGTACTTCATTGTTTCCTCTGGTATTTAATCAGGATCTTTCTGTGCCCTGTAACAAGGTGTCATTTGTTCTGGAAGTTAGTGGGATTCTGGATAGATGTAGTCAGGCACCTCTCTGCTGTTCCAGCTGCTTTGTAACTGCTGTCTCTGAAAAGACTATTTTTTTTCTTGACTCCATTAACTGAAGCTGTTCCACCAGATAGTTACAAATGTGAATTCAGAATTCATTCCCGATCCTGATAAGAGTTTATTCCAGTGCCACCTGACACTCAAAAACAGTTGCTGTAGTTTGAAGATGGTTCATCTCCGAGGTTCCTGTCAAATGGATGCAAATCATCAAATGCAGGTTACAAGAGGAAGTGACATTTAATTCCATCCACGTTGAAGGACCATGTTCCCCAATTGGATTGTGCATTGGAGCAGTACCTCAGGCAGACATATGGCATTGCCTTTCTTGTTGCATTCTTTCAGCTTTTGTAAATAGCTTCCACCTGCCTTTTAACACTGCTTTCATATTGTATGGAGATTGGAACAGAACAAAACAGTAGCTTCACAGGTGTCTGTTGCAAAGTTGATGCTATGTCAAGTTTTGACTTGTTCCTTTATTGCTCTAGCTAAGTTACTGTGAGGAAACCCCACATGCTGTGTGCGCAGCAAGAATGGGCATTCCTTCCAACTACCTTCAACTACATTACATATTCATTCCTGCAAAAAATTCATGTAATGGTTTAGTTCTGAATTTGTACAAACCTTTTAGGATTCCAGCTTTAACAGCTTTTATTTCAATCCCATTCTTCACATTCCATCCTTAGTGGCTTCATTTTAATTTTTAGTATTTCTTTTCTGATTTTCATCATTATAATTTTTACACAGTGTTGTTGTAAGATACAAAATACGTAAGATTTTAGACTGCGTGGCTGTGTGTTGGAGGGAAGATAGCAATCTCAGATCTCAGGCCGTACTGACAAAGCACTTTTATTTCCCATGTTCACACAAGTAAATGAGAAATTCAGGAAGTAACTCCTTTCCAATTGCCTGATGCCATTGTTCAGGAGTCCCAGTTAACCTGTGCACATTAACACTGCATCTGAGCAGCATCAGCCTGACCAATCTGACGTGTGAGTTGGTACAGTAACCCTCAGATTGCAGGTGAAGTATTCCTTTTGTTGATGTTAATTACAGTGTAACACTAGGAATGGCGCCCCATCAATGTTTAATGCCCCTGTGATTGGGTAATCTGGTTTTGGATTCCCAACTCTTGCACTCATTTCTGCTGTAGCTCTTGTTCTTGGCCCCACGTTCAAGCCTTGCAGCAATGGCCATCTAACCGTGGGTCTGACGTCAGCACAGTCATTGCACAGACTATGCCCCACAATTGCCCTGGGGAACCCCAGTTACTTCCAATGTGTTTCTATACTTGACAGGTTTTACTGGAAGCTTTCAAATATCCAGTAATATTGCTAGTGGACAGTCTTTGAGAATCCTGAAACCATTAATATTGGGCAGGTTGTGAGTACACTTACAGTGACATTCACTCAGATGTAGCCTGTTAAGATTAGAAGCTTTGGATGACCCTGTAAATGTTGACAGCACATTGTACTGTAGTTCACATCCAGCACATGGATGATGCAGTAAAAATAAACCTTTTCAAATCCATCTCAATTTTCTATACAGACCTAATGAACTTCATAATGAAGACTGCAATCAGGTTTCCTCTGAGCCTTTCCTGTCAGGTCTAATACATAAACTTGTGATATAGTTCATTAAAATATATACATCTCACAAGCAGTATCCGCTTACAAAAATTTGTTCACAGTTCTATGGATTCTATAGTTCACACCTACATGAGATATATTTCATCCCCAAATCATTAAGCCTTAACTTCTCTCGACTTTTTCATCTATTGCAAAGTAACCAATGCAACTTTATAACAAAGAATTTAAACAGCAGAAAAGTTAAATTCTTTGAGCATTCTCTGTTGTACTTGTGTTGTAGACGAGACCGGAGTCTGTTTGCACAGAGCTCAGCTGTCAGAAACATTTGATGGGGTGGTACTGGGAGGAAAGAGTATTGGAGTACGGGGAAAGCACAGGCAGAGCCCTCTGCATTGTCCAGCAGTTGCTAAGATTTAGGTCAGATTCCGTTATTAGGGCAGTATCGAAGACAGCAGAGTGAGTGATCATTGACCCACATCGGAGCAGGAACCCGCGGGAACAGTCTGTTAAGACAGGAAAGCAGATTCACTGTGCTGTCTGATAGAACCAGCTGTTGGTTCACAGACACCAAAATACCCCTTTCTACTGTGAATGTAAATGTGAAACGTTTTTATATTTCCTGCTTCACTAGATTTTACACTAGATTGACACAGTAAAGTTATTTCCAAACAAAGCTCTTTTTTATTTTATATAGTTTGTGCTTTTTACTATTGAGCTGTGCTTTATTCGCTTTCTGTAATATAATTCTTTTTATATTTTTTTAATAATCGAAGTGAACAGATTCCACCAGGTTTTGTTCCTTTGAAAATAAAGGTTCCAGACAGTGACCGTGACTTCTGATTCATGACAGAGTTTTTATTTCGGTCTGTCTGACTCGCTGACAACGGAATACTGATGCAACACTTGTTGCATATTATTTTTAAAAGTTACAATCATGTTTGAAATAGACACCGATCGCACCAGTCCTGTCCCAGCCATTGGAGATTAGCTTCGCCAGGGCAAGCAGAATCCCACCGGGCTCCAGACTTCAAATATCCAACAATCGGTTACACTCAATCCAGTCCTGCCCCACAGTCTAGGTAATAATCTTTATTAGTGTCACAAGTAGTTTACTGTTTATTGTCACTGCACTGAAGTTACTGTGAAAATCCCCTCGTCGCCACATTCCGGCGCCTGTTTGGCTACATGGAGGGAGAATTCAGAATGTCCAATTCACCTAAATCACTGAGTGTCTTTAAGACAGAGATAGATAGGTTTTTCATCAATAAGGGGACCTGGGTTATGGAGAGAAGGCAGGAGAATGGGGATGAGAAAAATATCAGCCTGATTGAATGGTGGAGCAGACTCGATGGGCCAAGTGGCCTAATTCTGCTTCTATGTCTTGTGGTCTGAGCACTTCTTTCGGGACTTGTGGGAGGAAACCGGAGCACCCAGAGGAAACCCACGCAGACACGGGGAGAACGTGCAGACTCTGCATAGACAGTGACCCAGCTGGGAATTGAACCTGGGACCCTGGCGCTGTGAAGCAACAATGCTAACCACTGCTACAGTACCGCCCACAATTGTGTCAGTGAAATTTTAAAATACTTACAAGCCTCCCCTTTGAAATAAACAAGACTAGTACATTGCTTGATGCAAGTTAGCAGCATTGGAATGCATCTCATTCCATACGTGTGTGAATGCTTTCCGTACAGTAGATGCAGAGTCATGTTCAGGGTGCACTTCAGCCTATTAGAGTTCGTAATAGAGCAGCAGTAATAGATCCCACCTGCCTCATTGCTCAGCTGCATAGAATCCCATATATTCCTGAGCTGTAGCACTCCCTGCAGTTTGTGCTGTAGCAGTCCTTGCAGTTTGATCCTGTTGCAAACTGTCATGGATCGGAGGTTCTGGAGTAAAATCCCAAACTCAACTGACAATCATTCTTCCCCAACCAGCTTCTCTCCCTCACCACCCCACAAACTCCTGAATCCTCACCATGGACAGGGGTCCATGAGAGAATGAATAGATTTTGGAGTTTAGGCCTGTATTTCCTGGCTGCACCGTGGTTAGCCCGGTGTGGGGATGCAGCAGACCAGCCGTTCTGGTGGGACCAGGAGGCCCTGGTTTCAGACGGGGCTGGAAAATCTCGACTCTGGTATTAGTGTCAGCCCTGGCTGAGTGGGGACTCTCACCTGAGGCAGGAGACTGTGGGTTCATAGTCCCACTTTAGAGACATGAGCGTAAAAATCTAGGCTGGCACTGCAGCGTGGTACTGAGTGAGTGCTGCACTGTTGGAGGGGCTGTCTTTCCTTTGGAACCTTAAACAGGCTCCATCTGTCCATCGATGTAGGCTTGATGGGCCGAAGGGACTCTTCTGGGCTGTATTAACCTGTGATTCTGCAAAAGATCCCATGGCTCCATTTTGAAGAGCATTAGTGAAAAAACAGATGACCAGGTCATTGTGGAAGTGCTGTGCAAATGGACATATTTGCACAAAATGCAATTGCTACATTGCAGGAGTCCAAAATACATCAATTGGCTGAGGTAGTGGAAGGCGCGATATAAATGTCAGACTTTCTATTTTTAAATCATGTTCTTGTGTAATGCAGGACGAAATTACTGTTTAATGAACTGTCAATTAAATAAAGAATTTGGAAATACTTTGTTGTGGTGTGTGCATAAATTCGACAGTCTTCAGTTTTATTTTCTTCATAATGAAAACTAATTTAATCTGAGAAGCATAGCTGTTAAACTAACAGCTTTTGAAATCATTTGGTGTCATTGCAATTACAACATACATGTGTCGTAGTCGCCTTTTACTTGGAAAAACTGAAATACTTTCCTTTGCTAATGCCGCAAGCAGGTTTGAATATTTAACTGCTTATTTGACCATTGTTGCTAAAGGGTCCAGCATTGACTGCACACTGGGAGAGTTGTGTTTGTGGACCGGAAAAGCCAGATGGTGAGGAGCCTGTTCCACCAATGTCATGCTCTAGCTGGAGAAGGCTTTTGATGTTGTGCTGCAGAGAATCCTGTTGTTTCTTCCTCTGCTGGAGAAATAAAGAAAAAAAGGCAGTAATTATAAACATTATTCATGCAGCAAATAACTGCAGGAGATATCTTGGCACAGCCCTTGATGCTTTCTCAGAGTAACAACACGGCCGGGCTTCCAGTCCCTTGGCAATTTGTGCAAATTATATGAATTTCCCCAATTAACGGTGGACTTGCACAGACCTCCCACTGGCAAAGATTTCGCACCAGATTGACACATATCACACCACTCACTCCAGGCCCATTCTGTACTGCCAATTTACTTTTATAATTAGAATGTCACTGAGTCAAACAGAAGATTGTACGCAGTCCTGAGAGAGATCATCCAGATTCACAGTTTCTGGAGTACAGGGGATTGGGTGAGGCAAGAAAGCCCCGAATTAATTCTGTGGGTGAAAGTCTGAAATGTAATCAATGATTGGAACTGTTTTGTGTTTTAGGCGCCTGACTAAGCTCTGCCACATGCACAGTAAATCACAGGTCAATGCTCACAGACATTCTCCACACACACAGCCACTGGCACAATCAGAGCAGTTGCAGATCATCTGAAGTATTTTGAGAAATCTTTTGAATGCAATACCGAATGAGAATTTACATATGATGTTGTGCCGAATACAAGCATTTTCCAGAAATATGATAAAAGTTGCAGTTAGTAGATTTAAGACTGAGCTTAGGGGGAACTTCTTCACCCAAGGGGCTGGTTTAGCACACAGCTAAATCGCTGGCTTTGAAAGCAGACCAAGGCAGGCCAGCAGCACGGTTCAATTCCCGTACCAGCCTCCCCGAACAGGCGCCGGAATGTGGCGACTAGGGGCTTTTCACAGTAACTTCATTTGAAGCCTACTTGTGACAATAAGCGATTTTCATTTCATCTATGGAATTCCTTGCCCAGTGAAGCAGTAGAGGCTCCTTCATTAAATGTTTTCAAGGTAAAGATAGATAGTTTTTTTGAAGAATAAAGGGATTAAGGGTTATGGTGTTCGGGCCGGAAAGTGGAGCTGAGTCCACAAAAGATCAGCCATGATCTCATTGAATGGCGGAGCAGGCTCGAGGGGCCAGATGGCCGACTCCTGCTCCTAGTTCTTATGTTCCAAACTCATTTAGATAAATTATATTTTCATCAAAGAGTGTCTTCTCCCTGATTGCAGATAATCCATCCCAGTCCCAACCAGGTATTTCTCCATCCCCATGGATTCAGCTGCACACTCCTTTGGTCAAATTTGTCAGTTGGAAATGTATTTAGTGCTCCAAAAAGAATTAATAAAAAGTTGTCCAAAAATTAATACAAAGTTGTCCAGACACATTTCATCTACAGCCAGAGGAATCATTCATCACGTTGGCCTGGATATGATTTGACCCGAGGCAGAAGGAAACACTAACTAGTTAGGCCTAGTAACCAGTCGAGTAATCCCTGGAATGAAGAACATGTATGAGGAACGTTTGAGGACTCTGGGTCTGTACTCGTTGGGGTTTAGAAGGATGAGGGGGGATCTTATTGAAACTTACAGGATACTGTGAGGCCTGGATAGAGTGGACATGGAGAGGATGTTTCCACTTGTAGGAAAAACTAGAACCAGAGGGCACCATCTCAGACTAAAGGGCCGATCCTTTAAAACAGAGATGAGGGGCGGAATTCTCCAACTCCCCCCCCCCCCCCCCCGGGCGGGTCGGAGAATTGCCCGGGGCCGGCGTCAATCCCGCCCCCGACGTGTCCCTAATTCTCCGCCAACCAAGATTCAGCGGGGGCAGGAATGGCACTGGTCGGCAGCCCCCCCACATCGATTCTCCAGCCCGCGATGGGCCAAAGTCCTGCCGCTGACAAGCCGCTCCTGCCGGCGTGGATTAAACTACCTCTCTTACAGGCGGGATTGGAGGCGCGGGCGGGCGCCGGGGTCCTGGGGGGGGCGTGGGCCGATCTGAGCCCGGGGGGGGGGGTGCCCCCACGGTGGCCTGGCCCGCGATCGGGGCCCACCGATCGGCAGCAGGCCTGTGCCATGGGGCACTTTTTTTCTTCCGCCTTCGCCATGGTCTTCACCGGTAACCAGTCTAGTAATCCCCGGAATGATGAACCTGTGTGAGGAAGGTTTGAGGACTCTGGGTCTGTACTCGTTGGAGTTTAGAAGGATGAGAGGGGATCTTATTGAAACTTATAAGATACTGTGAGGCCTGGATAGAGTGGACATGGAGAAGATGTTTCCACTTGTAGGAAAAACTACAACCAGAGAGCACCATCTCAGATTAAAGGGACGATCCTTTAAAACAGAGATGTCGCAGTCCTTATTATAAAGCAAAGTGCGCTGTTACTGTCCCTATAATAAACCCCAGTGCGCTGTCACTGTCTCTATAATAAACCCCAGTGTGCTGCCACTGTCCCTATAATAAACCCCAGTGCGCTGTCACTGTCTCTATAATAAACCCCAGTGCGCTGTCACAGTCGCTATAATAAACCCCAGTGCGCTGTCACTGTCCCTATAATAAACCGCAGTGTGCTGTCACTGTCTCTATAATAAACCCCAGTGCGCTGTCACTGTCCCTATAATAAACCCCAGTGCGCTGTCACTGGCTCTATAATAAACCCCAGTGCGCTGTCACTGTCCCTATAATAAACCCCAGTGCGCTGTCACTGGCTCTATAATAAACCGCAGTGTGCTGTCACTGTCTCTATAATAAACCCCAGTGCGCTGTCACTGTCCCTATAATAAACCCCAGTGCGCTGTCACTGGCTCTATAATAAACCCCAGTGAGCTGTCACTGTCCCTATAATAAACCCCAGTGCGCTGTCACTGTCTCTATATTAAACCCCAGTGCGCTGTCCCTATAATAAACCCCAGTGCGCTGTCACTGTCTCTATAATAAACCCCAGTGAGCTGTCACTGTCTCTATAATAAACCCCAGTGCGCTGTCACTGTCTCTATATTAAACCCCAGTGCGCTGTCCCTATAATAAACCCCAGTGCGCTGTCACTGTCTCTATATTAAACCCCAGTGCGCTGTCCCTATAATAAACCCCAGTGCGTGTCACTGTCTCTATAATAAACCCCAGTGCGCTGTCACTGTCGCTATAATAAACCCCAGTGCGCTGTCACTGTCTCTATAATAAACCCCAGTGAGCTGTCACTGTCCCTATAATAAACCCCAGTGCGCTGTCACTGTCTCTATAATAAACCCCAGTGCGCTGTCACTGTCTCTATAATAAACCCCAGTGCGCTGTCACTGTCTCTATAATAAACCCCAGTGAGCTGTCACTGTCCCTATAATAAACCCCAGTGCGCTGTCACTGTCTCTATAATAAACCCCAGTGCGCTGTCACTGTCTCTATAATAAACCCCAGTGCGCTGTCACTGTCTCTATAATAAACCCCAGTGCGCTGTCACTGTCCCTATAATAAACCCCAGTGCGCTGTCACTGTCTCTATAATAAACCCCAGTGCGCTGTCACTGTCTCTATAATAAACCCCAGTGAGCTGTCACTGTCTCTATAATAAACCCCAGTGCGCTGTCACTGTCTCTATAATAAACCCCAGTGCGCTGTCACTGTCTCTGTAATAAACCCCAGTGAGCTGTCACTGTCTCTATAATAAACCCCAGTGCGCTGTCACTGTCTCTATAATAAACCCCAGTGTGCTGTCACTGTCTCTATAATAAACCCCAGTGTGCTGTCACTGTCCCTATAATAAACCCCAGTGAGCTGTCACTGTCTCTATAATAAGCCCCAGTGTGCTGTCACTGTCTCTATAATAAACCCTAGTGTGCTGTCACTGTCGCTATAATAAACCCCAGTGTGCTGTCACTGTCTCTATAATAAACCCCAGTGCGCTGTCACTGTCGCTATAATAAACCCCAGTGCGCTGTCACTGTCTCTATAATAAACCCCAGTGAGCTGTCACTGTCGCTATAATAAACCCCAGTGCGCTGTCACTGTCTCTATAATAAACCCCAGTGCGCTGTCACTGTCCCTATAATAAACCCCAGTGTGCTGTCACTGTCTCTATAATAAACCCCAGTGCGTTGTCACTGTCGCTATAATAAACCCCAGTGCGCTGTCACTGTCTCTATAATAAGCCCCAGTGCGCTGTCACTGTCTCTATAATAAACCCCAGTGTGCTGTCACTGTCCCTATAATAAACCCCAGTGCGCTGTCACTGTCTCTGTAATAAACCCCAGTGCGCTGCCACTGTCTCTATAATAAACCCCAGTGCGCTGTCACTGTCTCTGTAATAAACCCCAGTGCGCTGCCACTGTCTCTATAATAAACCCCAGTGCGCTGTCACTGTCTCTGTAATAAACCCCAGTGCGCTGTCACTGTCTCTGTAATAAACCCCAGTGCGCTGCCACTGTCTCTATAATAAACCCCAGTGCGCTGTCACTGTCTCTGTAATAAACCCCAGTGAGCTGTCACTGTCTCTATAATAAACCCCAGTGCGCTGTCACTGTCTCTATATTAAACCCCAGTGCGTGTCACTGTCTCTATAATAAACCCCAGTGCGCTGTCCCTATAATAAACCCCAGTGTGCTGTCACTGTCCCTATAATAAACCCCAGTGCGTGTCACTGTCTCTATAATAAACCCCAGTGAGCTGTCACTGTCCCTATAATAAACCCCAGTGAGCTGTCACTGTCCCTATAATAAACCCCAGTGAGCTGTCACTGTCCCTATAATAAACCCCAGTGCGCAGTCGCTATAATAAACCCCAGTGCGCTGTCACTGTCTCTATAATAAACCCCAGTGCGCTGTCACTGTCCCTATAATAAACCCCAGTGCGCTGTCACTGTCCCTATAATAAACCCCAGTGCGCAGTCGCTATAATAAACCCCAGTGAGCTGTCACTGTCTCTATAATAAACCCCAGTGTGCTGTCACTGTCGCTATAATAAACCCCAGTGCGCTGTCACTGTCCCTATAATAAACCCCAGTGCGCTGTCACTGTCTCTATAATAAACCCCAGTGCGCTGTCACTGTCTCTGTAATAAACCCCAGTGAGCTGTCACTGTCTCTATAATAAACCCCAGTGCGCTGTCACTGTCTCTATAATAAACCCCAGTGCGCTGTCAAGGCCCCTATAATAAACCCCAGTGAGCTGTCACTGTCCCTATAATAAACCCCAGTGCGTGTCACTGTCCCTATAATAAACCCCAGTGCGCTGTCACTGTCTCTATAATAAACCCCAGTGCGCTGTCACTGTCTCTATAATAAACCCCAGTGCGCTGTCACTGTCTCTATAATAAACCCCAGTGCGCTGTCACTGTCTCTATAATAAACCCCAGTGCGCTGTCACTGTCCCTATAATAAACCCCAGTGTGCTGCCACTGTCTCTATAATAAACCCCAGTGTGCTGTCACAGTCCCTATAATAAACCCCAGTGCGCTGTCACTGTCCCTGTAATAAACCCCAGTGCGCTGTCACTGTCTCTATAATAAACCCCAGTGCGTTGTCACTGTCTCTATAATAAACCCCAGTGCGCTGCCACTGTCGCTATAATAAACCCCAGTGAGCTGTCAAGGCCCCTATAATAAACCCCAGTGCGCTGTCACTGTCTATATAACAAACCCCAGTGCGCTGTCACTGTCTCTATAATAAACCCCAGTGCGTTGTCACTGTCTCTATAATAAACCCCAGTGCGCTGCCACTGTCGCTATAATAAACCCCAGTGAGCTGTCAAGGCCCCTATAATAAACCCCAGTGCGCTGTCACTGTCTATATAATAAACCCCAGTGCGCTGTCACTGTCTCTATAATAAACCCCAGTGCGCTGCCACTGTCGCTATAATAAACCCCAGTGAGCTGTCAAGGCCCCTATAATAAACCCCAGTGCGCTGTCACTGTCTATATAATAAACCCCAGTGAGCTGTCACTGTCTCTATAATAAACCCCAGTGCGTTGTCACTGTCTCTATAATAAACCCCAGTGAGCTGCCACTGTCGCTATAATAAACCCCAGTGAGCTGTCAAGGCCCCTATAATAAACCCCAGTGCGCTGTCACTGTCTATATAATAAACCCCAGTGCGCTGTCACTGTCTATATAATAAACCCCAGTGCGTTGTCACTGTCTCTATAATAAACCCCAGTGCGCTGCCACTGTCGCTATAATAAACCCCAGTGAGCTGTCAAGGCCCCTATAATAAACCCCAGTGCGCTGTCACTGTCTCTATAATAAACCCCAGTGCGCTGTCACTGTCTCTATAATAAACCCCAGTGCGCTGTCACTGTCCCTGTAATAAACCCCAGTGCGCTCTCACTGTCGCTATAATAAACCCCAGTGCGCTGTCACTGTCCCTGTAATAAACCCCAGTGCGCTCTCACTGTCGCTATAATAAACCCCAGTGCGCTGTCACTGTCCCTATAATAAACCCCAGTGCGCTGTCACTGTCTCTATAATAAACCCCAGTGCGTTGTCACTGTCCCTATAATAAACCCCAGTGCGCTGTCACTGTCTCTATAATAAACCCCAGTGCGCTGTCACTGTCCCTATAATAAACCCCAGTGCGCTGTCACTGTCCCTGTAATAAACCCCAGTGAGCTGTCACTGTCCCTATAATAAACCCCAGTGCGCTGTCCCTGCAATAAACCCCAGTGCGCTGTCACTGTCTCTATAATAAACCCCAGTGCGCTGTCACTGTCTCTATAATAAACCCCAGTGTGCTGTCACTGTCCCTGTAATAAACCCCAGTGAGCTGTCACTGTCTCTATAATAAACCCCAGTGTGCTGTCACTGTCTCTGTAATAAATCCCAGTGCGCTGTCACTGGCTCTATAATAAACCCCAGTGCGCTGTCACTGTCCCTATAATAAACCCCAGTGCGCTGTCACTGTCTCTATAATAAACCCCAGTGCGCTGTCACTGTCTCTATAATAAACCCCAGTGAGCTGTCACTGTCTCTATAATAAACCCCAGTGTGCTGTCACTGTCCCTATAATAAACCCCAGTGCGCTGTCACAGTCCCTATAATAAACCCCAGTGCGCTGTCACAGTCCCTATAATAAACCCCAGTGCGCTGTCACTGTCTCTATAATAAACCCCAGTGCGCTGTCACTGTCTCTATAATAAACCCCAGTGCGCTGCAGAATTAGCAGAATGCTGTTTCCAGGCTGCCAGAAACAAAACTGAAATCTCGGGATTCTGAAAAGCATTCCAGTGGGAGTGGATGCCATCACTAACTGTTACAGGGCAGAGCACAGCCTTTTGGGCCAATCAATCAAACCGAGTCCCAACCTCATCTCTCTTACTGGTGCCAACAAGTCTGCAGCTCATCAGAATCTTCTCCCCTGGATCTTCTGGATTCTTCCATTCGAATTAAAGATACAGGCCACTTGCCTTAAAGTCAGATTTCCATTCATCACCCATGGATCAAGAATGGAATGGCAAAAATAAAAGAAAGGAGAAATAATGAAATAAATCGGAAGGACACTTATACTATGACCCCTAGTTCTGGACCCCCCCCCCCCCCCATTCTTCCTGATCTAATCCGGTCAGAATTATGTAAGTTTCTATGAGATCCCCTCTCACTCTTCTAAACTCCAGTGAATATAATCCTAACCAACTTAGTCTCTCCTCATATGACAGTCCGGCCATCCCAGGAATCAGCCGGGTAAACCTTCGCTGCCCTCCCTCCATAGAAAGAACATCCTTCCTTAGATAGGGACACCAAAACTGCACACAATACTCCGGCTGTGACCTCACCAATGCCCGACACCATTGCAGTAAAACATTTCTGTTCCTATACTCAAATCATCTCGCTATGAAGGCCAACATACCATTTGCCTTTTTTACTGCCTGCTGCACTTATTTTAAGCGACTGATGTATGAGGACACCAAGGTCTCGCTGAGTATCCGTCTCTCTCAATTTACACCCATTCAAATACTAATGTGCTGTAGCCACCTGGGGTGGCCACGTCTCGATTACAAAATGGACACTTTGCAAGGAATGCAGGGAAAATGGACAATGCTGAGAAAGCAAGCAGGTGCAAGGTTTGTCTGTTGATTGGAGTTGTAGCTCCCAGACAAGACCGATACTGCAAAGCCATTACCAAACTAATGAGCCATCTCCGGGGACAAAAGGGTAACATTTAGGTAAACGATACTAAAGCAGACACCCCGGCTCCAGAGGAAACTAGAACAAAGCCAGGCCAATGGCCACCTAGGGCCCGCCCAGCAATCAGGGCAGCCACCCCTTTATTGGAGGAAATCGATACCAATGATCAGGATGCGGTCCAATTAATTGGGACCAAGTTCAAGGCCCGTCCAAAAGCGCGCGAAGCCCCCATCGGGTATAAGAAGAAGCCCCCAAGAGCGAATCGATCTCTTGGCCTTGGCTCTCAGCGAGGAGAGACCTGCTCAGCAGCTGCACCAGAACAAGTAAGTCCAAAGTCAACGCCCGCTACGAGACAGACGCTCCGAGCTACTATTCCATACCAGCTCAACCCCAGCAGCCTCAGGGACCAAGATTCAAGGCCCGCCCAAAACAGAACCAATTAAAGAGAGAACACAACAAGCAACATTTACTGGCGACTCTGATTGGACCCGATTTAGAAGTGGCCTAACCACTCCGAGAGAACCCAAATTTGAATTGAGAATCCAATTAGAAACAGAAAAACCACAAGCGTAAGAACAATACTGATCAAGCCTCCGAGATTCGGAATTGCGTTACTTGCATGCGTACTAACAGGGATATAAGATAAACCTGAGATTTTGTTGAGTAAAACTGCCGGGAGTTTTGTAGGCCGGAAAATAGCGTAAGCCGTACCCGTGCTTACATCACCACTTTATCACCCTCTGTTCCAAATTCAGTAGAGAACCCAGATAGAGAAGATGGCAATGAAGGCAATGGAACACCTTATGAACCCCCAGGAATTCGAGGTTGCAGCAACCAGTAGAGTAGGACAGTGTCCCGTATGGGATGATGAAATCAGAAAATATCTCAAAGGGAAAGGATGGCCCCTTTGGAGTGAATTCTGCGCCAATGACGAAACAGGTCCCGGGAGTATAGGACATACTTGGTGGGAGAACCTGTCTGAGATCCACAAGAAGAGCTTAGGGAAAGCTCTCAAACCGATGGTAATCGTGTCTTGCTTGGCACAATTGCGAGGCACAGAGGAGGTCGTTAGGACGCTCCGTAGAGAGATTGAGGAGAGAGACAGAAATAGTGAGGTAGATGTGAGCGAAATTGAGAAGGAGAATAAGGAGTTAAGAGAGAAGTTAGCAGTGAGGGACAGAGAGGTCGATGATGCCATTTCACGGCGACCCTTTGGTTGCTCTCCGTATTCTATTTACATCCTCAAACCCTGGGATGGTAAATCGCACAGGCTACGAGACGGCTCGCACTGTGTCAGTATTCTTCTTGGATGTCTTGTCCATATATTCAGGTTTTTTTTAAATGAGGGAGTCACAGATGGTGACCACTTATAAAGGGTAATTAGCAATAAAGGACAGACAGGCAGACATACGAGATCTTAAACAAGATAATAACAGATATTATGCTTGTGTTCACAGGACTCCGGAAACTCAGGAACCAACAGGAAGAGAAAGAAGACCGACGACAGGAAAGATGAAGACGACATCCATCTTCTTCACCTGGATCTTCGCGGGATCCCTTCAATTGCACATGGACGCTACCCCCCTCACCCCTACCACACAAGCCGTCAATGATTCCCACCCCTGCAATACACAGAACCCCAAGATAGTTAGCCCCGCAACAGTTAACAATACCCCGACCTGGTGTGATAAGTTCATCACCTGGTATTCACTATCGTACGTAGTAGAAGCCCTCTTAGCACTGGCGATACTTTGCAGTGTCGTGCAGACAGTTAGAATCAGGAAATGGTGAAGGAGAGCCGACCGCTCTCGCATCCCGGTATACACGTTTAGGTCCCCTATCTTCAGACTTCACCAAACCCCTGAACCCCTTGACAGGAATTAAAGAGCATCCTTTTTTTGTGTGTGTTTTTGTTCAATAAAGAAATGTAAACTCCGTGGTTGACTGCCAAGCCAGAGAAATTTGTGTGCTGCTATTTGTACAGTTAAGATGTTATAGATTATTTTTGGATTGTTTGAATGAGGATAGTTTATTGAGGCTAGTTAGCGGTTCCAGTTTTTTTATTTTGTAATGCATGCCTGAATGTTATAGCGCCCCATAGAGTTTTATAATAATGTATGTATTTAAAATGATTTTAGGTAAAATTGTGTTTCATAAGATAGGGCAGTGTAGAGCCTAGTCATGGGTGCCCCACTTGGTCAGAGAACAAAGACAACGCGGTAATGTGATCCTTCACGCTTTGCGTTGAGGGTCACAAGGAGGGAGTGTAGCCACCTGGAGTGGCCACGTCCCGATTACAAAATGGACACTTTGCAAAGAATGCAGGGAAAAATGGACAATGCCGAGAAAGCAAGCAGGTGCAAGGTTTGTCTGTTGATTGGAGTTGTAGCTCCCAGACAAGACCGATACTGCAAAGTCATTACCATACTAATGAGCCATCTCCGGGGACAAAAGGGTAACATTTAGGTAAATGATACTAGAGCAGACACCCCGGCGCCAAAGGAGACTAGAACAAAGCCAGGCCAACGGCCACCTAGGGCCCGCCCAGCGATCAGGGCAGCCACCCCTTTATTGGAGGAAATCGATACCAATGATCAGGATACGGTCCAATTAATTGGGACCAAGTTCAAGGCCCGCCCAAAAGCACGCGAAGCCCCCTTTGGGTATAAGAAGAAGCCCCCAAGAGAGAATCGCTCTCTTGGCCTTGGCTCTCAGCGACGGGAGGCCTGCGCAGCAGCTGCACCAGAACAAGTAAGTCCAAAGTCAACGCACGCTCCGAGACAGACGCTCCGAGCTACTATTCCATACCAGCTCAACCCCAGCAGCCTCAGAACCGGACAACGGCCATTGTTCCTCTGACTGAGTGGGCGCCCGAAGCTAAGTATAGGCTTTAGTAGTAGTGATAGTTTAGTTAGTAGAGTTTTGTGCATGAGTATAATTAACTGTGTGTGTAAATCAAGGAGCATTGATTTCGAACTTTCTAACTGGTGTATCGGGTCATTGATCAGTATTCGGTTTTGAACCTTGTGGCGGTATCGAAAGATACCTGGCGACTCTTGAGCAAACGTAATCAGAATTAAGGAAGGCGATCATATTAACCGCCATTAACAGAGCCAATTAAAGAGAGAACACAATGTGCAACAGTGCCTTCCTATTTTTGCTACCAAAGTGGATAATCTCACATTTATCCACATTATACTACATCTGCCATGCATTTGCCCACTCACTCAGCCTGTCCAAATCCCACTGAAGCATCTCTGCATCCTCCTCACAGCTCACCCTCCCACCCAACTTTGTATCATCGGCAAATGTGGAGACATTCAGTTCCCTCGTCCAAATCATTCATATATAATGTGAACAGTTGGGGTCCCAGCACAGATCCCTGCGGTACCCCACCAGTCACTGCCTGCCAATCAGAAAAAAACCCATTTATTCCAACTTTTTGCTTCCTGTCACTTAACCAGCTTTCTATCCATCTCAAAACACTACCCACAATCCCAAGTGTCAATCCCAATTTACAATCTGCTATGTGAGACCATTTGTAAAAATTCCCTTACAGGATGTGGGCGATGCTGGTTAGGGCAGCATTTATTGCCCTTCAGAAGGTGGTGGTGTGCTGACTTATTGAACCGTAGAAGTCCCTGAGGTGTCGGTACTCTCACTGGGCTGTTAGGGAGGGAGTTCCAGAATTTTGTCCCAGCGACAGTGAAGGAACGATGATATATTTCCAAGTCAGGGTGGTGAACACAGTAAGAAGTCTTGCAACAACAGGTTAAAGTCCAACATGTTTGTTTCAAACACGAGCTTTCGGAGCGCAGCTCCTTCCTCAGGTGAATGAAGAAGATCAGGGCGGTGAATGACTTGGAGGGGAACCTCCAGGTGGTGGGGTTCCCAGGTATCTGTTGCTCTTGTCCTTCTAGATGGTAGAGGTTATAGGTTTGGAAGGTTAGTCTCAGGGCAGTTGCTGAGTTACTACAGTGCATCTTGTAGATGGTGCACACATTGCCACTGTTTGTCGGTGGTGGAGGGATTGAATGTTTGTGGAAGGAGGAGCAATCAAGCGGGGCTGCTTTGGCCTGGATGGTGTTGAGCTGAGTGCTGTTGGAGCTGTGCTCATCCAGGCAAGTGGAGAGTTTCCATCACACTCCTGACTTGTGCCTTGTAGATGGTGGACAGGCTTTGGGGGGGTTCAGGAGGTGAGGCCATAGTATTGCTAGCCTTTGACCTGCCCTGGTAGCCACAGTATTAATGTGGCTGGGTCCAGTTCAGTTTCTGATCAATGGTAACCCCCAGGATGTTGATTGTGGGGGATTCAGCGATAGTGATGCCATTGAATGACAAGAGGTGATGGTTAGATCCTCTCTTGTAGGAGATGGTCATTGCCTGGCACTTGTGTGGTGCGAATGTAACTTGCCACTTCTCAGCCCCAAGCCTGGATATTGTCCAGGTCTTGCTGCATTTGGACATGGACTGCTTCAGTGTCTGAGGAGTCACGAATGGTGCTGAACATTGTGCAGTCATCCGCAAACATCCCCAATGTATTCATTGATGAAGCAGCTGATGATGGTTGGGCCCAGGACACGACCCTGAGGAACTCCTGCAGTGATGTCCTGGAGCTGAGATGATTGACCTCCAACCATCACAACCATCTTCCTTTGTGACGAGAATGACTCCAAGCAGAGCGTTTTCCCCCTGATTCCCATTGACTCCAGTTTAGCTCGGGCTCCTTAATGCCAAACTCGGTCAAATGCTGCCTTGATGTCAAGGATAGTCACTCTCACCTCACCTTGTCGAAAGCATTCTAAAATAAATCACTTCCACCCGTTCCCTGTGGTCAACTCTACTGGTTACATCTTTAAAGAATTCGAGTAGATTTGTTGAGCATGATTTCCCTTTCATAAATCCATGCTGACTTTGTCTGATTATACCACTGCTTTCCAAATGCTGTGCTATGAAATCCTTGATAATGGCCTCTAGCAACTTCCCTACTACTGACATTAGCTTCACTGGCCTGTAGTTCCCTGTTTTCTCTCTACCTCCCTTTTTGAATAGCGGGGTTACATTCGCTACCCTCCAATCTGTAGGAACTATTCCAGAGTCCAAAGAATTTTGGAAAATGACCTCCAATGGATTTTCTATTTCTAGGGTCACTTCCTGAAGTAGAAGATTATCCGGGCCTGGATATTTATCCACCTTCAATCCCATTAATTTCCCCAAAAATATTTCTCGACTAATACTGATTTCCTTCAGCTCCTCATTGAAACTTGTGTTTCTCAGATCTTCTGGTACATTATTCAGTGGAGACAGAAGCAAAGTACGAATTTAGTTCCTCAGCCATTTCTTTGTTCCCCGTTATGAATTCCCCCGTTTCTTTCTCTCTTTTCATACCTATAGAAACTTTTACAGTCAGTTTTTCTGTTCCCCACTAGCTTACTTTCAGATTGTATTTTCTCTTTTTTTCCTAATAAACATTTTATTGAGGTATTTTTGGTATTATAACAACAACAAAATAAACATTTTACATGAAACTATAAACAAACATAGACATAGACCTAGAACAGTACAGCACAGAACAGGCCCTTCGGCCCTCGATGTTGTGCCAAGCAATGATCACCCTACTCAAGTCAACGTATCCACCCTATACCAGTAACCCCCCCCCCCCCCCCCATTAACCTTATTTATTAGGACACTAAGGGCAATTTAGCATGGCCAATCCACCTAACCCGCACATCTTTGGACTGTGGGAGGAAACCGGAGCACCCGGAGGAAACCCACGCAGACACGGGGAGAACGTGCAGACTCCGCACAGACAGTGACCCAGCCGGGAATCGAACCTGGGACCCTGGAGCTGTGAAGCATTTATGCTAACCACCATGCTACCGTGCTGCCCTAAACATATTGCAAAAGCGTCTCCCTCACTTACAGGTCCCACCTTTACTAACCCCCTACTCTAAGCTAAACTAAAGCCCCCCCCCCCCCCCCCTTCTGCTGACGATTAATTTTCCGCGAAGAAGTTGACGAACAGTTGCCACTTCCTGGCGAACCCTAACAGTGACCCTCTCAAGGCGAACTTGATTTTCTCCAGACAGAGAAAGCTAGCCATGTCCGATAGTCAGGTCTCCAACTTTGGGGGCTTTGAGTCCCTCCAAGCTAATAGTATCCGTCTCTGGGCTACCAGGGAAGCAAAGGCCAGAACGTCTGCCTCTTTCTCCTCCTGGATTCCCGGGTCTTCCGACACCCCGAAAATTGCCACCTCCGGACTCAGTGCCACCCTTGTTTTTAACACCGTGGACCTGACATCCGCAAACCCCTGCCAGAATCCCCTAAGCTTCGGACATGATCAGAACATGTGGACACGGTTCGCTGGTCCTCCCGCACATTTTACACATCTGTCTTCCACCCCAAAGAATCGGCTTATCCGGGAACACTGTCATGTCAGCCCGGTGAACGGCCTTGAATTGAATCAGGCTGAGCCTGGCACAAGTTGCGGTCACGTTGACTCAACACGTCTGCCCATAGACCCTCCTCTATCTCTCCTCCCAGCTCCTCCTCCCACTTGCGCTTCAGCTCCTCGGTCTGAGTCTCTTCTGACCCCATAAGCTCCTTGTAAATGTCCGAGACGCTCCCTTCTCCTACCCACCCTCTGGAAATTACCCTGTCCTGAATCCCCCTCAGCGGCAGGAGCGGGAAGGTTGACATCTGTTTATACAGGAAGTCCCGGACCTGCAGATACCTGAATTTGTTTCCCCTCGCCAACCCAAACTTCTCCTCCAGCGCCCTCATACTCGGAAAGCTGCCCTCTATAAACATATCCCCCATCCTCTCAATCCCTGCTCTCCGCCATATCTGGAACCCCCTATCCATACATCCCAGGGCAAACTGGTGATTATTACAGATTGGGGCCCAGACCGATGCTCCCTCTGCTCCCACATGTCTCCCCCATTGGGGCCCAGACCGATGCTCCCTCTGCTCCCACATGTCTCCCCCATTGGGGCCCAGACCGATGCTCCCTCTGCTCCCACATGTCTCCCCCATTGCCCCCAGACTCTCAGGGCCGTATTTTTCCCTTTTTAATCAATCCCTTGGTCTGCCTTTTCTGAATTTTAAACTGTTCCCAATCCTCAGATCTATTGCTTTTCCTTGTAATTTTTATGTCTCTTCTTTGAATCTAATACTATCCCTAATTTTCTTTGTAAGCCATAGTTTGGCCACAGTTCCCTTTCTACTCTTGTGCTAAATAGGAATAAACAGATTTTGGAGTCACCTATCCGTTCCTTGAATCGCTGCCATTGTCTGTCCACTGTCCTTCCTTTCAGTAATGTTTCCCAGTCTGTTATAGCCAGCTCAAGCCTCACACCATCATAGCTACCTTTATTGAGGCTCAGGACCTTGGTCCCAGAATCAACTACCTCACTATTCACCTTGATAATGAATTCTACCATATTATGGTCACTCATCAATAAGAACATAAGAACATAAGAACTAGGAGCAGGAGTAGGCCATCTGGCCCCTCGAGCCTGCTCCGCCATTCAATGAGATCATGGCTGATCTTTTGTGGACTCAGCTCCACTTTCCGGCCCGAACACCATAACCCTTAATCCCTTTATTCTTCAAAAAACTATCTATCTTTACCTTAAAAACATTTAATGAAGGAGCCTCAACTGCTTCACTGGGCAAGGAATTCCATAGATTCACAACCCTTTGGGTGAAGAAGTTCCTCCTAAACTCAGTCCTAAATCTACTTCCCCTTATTTTGAGGCTATGTCCCCTAGTTCTGCTTTCACCCGCCAGTGGAAACAACCTGCCCGCATCTATCCTATCTATTCCCTTCATAATTTTAAATGTTTCGATAAGATCCCCCCTCATCCTTCTAAATTCCAACAAGTACAGTCCCAGTCTACTCAACCTCTCCTCGTAATCCAACCCCTCAACTCCGGAATCAATCCAGTAAATCTCCTCTGCACACCCTCCAGCACCAGTACATCCTTTTTCAGGTAAGGAGACAAAAACTATACACAATACTCCAGGTGTAGCCTCACCAGCAGCCTATCCAGCTGCAGCATAACCTCCCTGTTTTTCAACTCCATCCTTGCAGTTTCAGTGCGTGGGAGGGGCTGAGTGGGAGGAGCTGAGTGGGAGGAGCTGAGTGGGAGGAGCTGAATTGCGCTCTGGGAAGGTGAGTGAACTGATATATTTGGGCAGCGGCTAAACCCGAGACACGACACGTGTCGTGTCTCCCACCCGCCCGCCTCCTCTAACCAAAAAAAAAAGACGGTGGTGATAAGGAGCAGCAGCCTTCAGATTCTCAGCGGGAGCAGTGGCCAGGGGTCATTGGGAAGGTAAGTTTACCTCTTTAAAACTTTAAAAACTTACCTTGAAGAGTGACATCACAGTAAAGCAGAGATCTGATTCGCTGGTAAGGAAAGTGCTCCAATTAGCAGCAGCTGGGAGAAATTTAACTCTTCGTGTGTTGGTGAGTATTGTGATTGGTAAGTAAAGTCTTTATTCCTTTCACTTATTCATTATTTGATATTATATTTGTAGTCAGTTAAGGTAAAGGGTAAAAATGGCAGGATATCCCAGACCCGTGTTATGCTCCTCGTGCTCAATGTGGGAGTTTGGGACGAGGCCGATGTCCCTGACTCCTTCATGTGCGGGAAGTGTGTCCAGCTGCAGATCCTGTTAGACCACATGATGGCTCTGGAGCTGCGGATGGACTCACTTTGGAGCATCCACGATGCTGAGGAGGTCGTGGATAGCACGTTCAGTGAGTTGGTCACACCGCAGATTAGGATTGGTGAGGGAGACAGGGAATGGGTGACCAAAAGGCAGAGAAAGAGCAGGAAGGCAGTGTAGGTGTCCCCTGCGGTCATCTCCCTCCAAAACAGGTATACCGTTTTGGATACTGTTGGGGGAGATGACTCACCAGGGGAAGGCAGTAGTGGCCAGGCTCATGGCACCGTGGCTGGCTCTGCTGCACAGAAGGGCGAAGGTATAGGTGGTTTGATGAGCAAGTTTGCAGATGATACTAAGATTGGTGGAGTTGCAGATAGCGAGGAGGACTGTCAGAGAATACAGCAAAATATAGATAGATTGGCGAGTTGGGCAGAGAAATGGCAGATGGAATTCAATCCAGGCAAATGCGAGGTGATGCATTTTGGAAGATCTAATTCAAGAGTGGACTATATGGTCAATGGAAGAGTCCTGGGGAAAATTGATGTACAGAGAGATCTGGGAGTTCAGGTCCATTGTACACTGAAGGTGGCAACGCAGGTTGATAGAGTGGTCAAGAAGGCATACAGCATGCTTGCCTTCATCGGACGGGGTATTGAGTACAAGAGTCGGCAAGTCATGTTACAGCTGTATAGGACTTTGGTCAGGCCACATTTGGAATACTGCGTGCAGTTCTGGTCGCCATATTACCAGAAGGATGTGGATGCCTTGGAGAGGGTGCAGAGGAGGTTCACCAGGATGTTGCCTGGTATGGAGGGTGCTAGCTATGAAGAAAGGTTGAGTAGATTAGGATTGTTTTTGTTAGAAAGACCGAGGTTGAGGGGGTCCTGATTCAGGTCTACAAAATTATGAGAGGTATGGACAGGGTGGATAGCAACAAGCTTTTTCCAAGATTGGGGGTGTCAGTTACAAGGGGTCACGATTTCAAGGTGAGAGGGGGAAAGTTTAAGGGAGATGCGCATGGAAAGTTTTTTACGCAGAGGGTGGTGGGTGCCTGGAACGCTTTGCCAGCGGAGGTGGTAGAGGCGGGCACGATAGCATCATTTAAGATGCATCTAGACAGATATATGAACTGGCGGGAACAGAGGGAAGTAGACCTTGGAAAATAGGAGACAGGTTTAGATAAAGGATCTGGATCGGCGCAGGCTGGGAGGGCCAAAGGGCCTGTTCCTGTGCTGTAATTTTGTTTGTTCTTTGTTCTATCCCTCGAGCAATGAAGGCCAAAATACCATTTGCCTAATTAATTATCTGTTGCACCTGTAAACCAACTTTTTGCGACTCATGCACTAGCACACCCAGGTCTCTCTGCACAGCAGCATGTTTTAATATTTTATCATTTAAATAATAAGCCCTTTTGCTGTTATTCCTACCAATATGGATAACCTCACATTTATCAACATTGTATTCCATCTTCCAGACTCTAGCCCATTCACTGAAACTATCCAAATCCCTCTGCAGACTTTCAGTATCCTCTGCACACTTTACTCTCCCACTCATCTCAGTGTCATCTGCGACTTTGCCACATTACACTTGGTCCCCAACTCCAGATAATCTGTGTGAATTGTGAACAATTGTGGGCCCAACACTGATCCCTGAGGGACACCACTAGCTACTGATTGCCAACCAGAAAAACACCCTTTTTTTTAATAAATGTTTTTTATTGGGTTTTTGAATAAAGTAGATTTACCGTTCTGTACACAAAATAGAATACATATATAGAAGAGAAGGGAACACGCACAAAAAACAAAACAAACAACATCAAAAAAAAGTTAGAATAAAATAACTGGTAGGGTATTATGTGCTAGCTCAACAACAGCAGCTCTGTACAATTGGCAGTATTGATTTTAGCACATAAGTAGGCATCTGTTTGTGGGAGGTGGGGGTGGGACTGGGGGGGGGGGGGGGGGTACATATACATTTGGGTGCCGGGGAAACAAATACAGAACAATTACAGAGGGCAATACGCGAATGGGTCTGGTGTTGGTGTTGTCGCTTGCTTCTCCCGGACGGTTTTCACTGCCGTTGTCGTCTCGCGATCACCTCCGCTTCAGCCGTTCGTCCCGTCTTTCGCCCGGATTTTCCTTGTTCTCTGCTCCTGTAGATGCCAAGTCTGTTATTGTTTCCCCTGCCCTCCTTCCGGCTGTTATTCCCTTGCCTCCCCTCCACCTCACTGGTTCCCCTCTATTGTTCCCTGTCTCCTCTTCTGCTTGTACGTTGGCCACAAACAGGTCCCGGAACAATTGCATGAATGGCTCCCACGTTCTGTGGAAGCCGTCGTCCGACCCTCGGATGGCGAATTTGATTTTCTCCATTTGGAGAGATTCCGAGAGGTCGGACAGCCAGTCTGCAGCTCTGGGCGGTGCTGTTGACCGCCAGCCAAACAGGATTCTACGGCGGGCGATCAGGGAGGCAAAGGCAAGGGCGTCCGCCCTCCTCCCCAGGAATAGATCTGGCTGGTCTGAAACCCCGAAGACCGCCACTATCGGGCATGGCTGCACCCTCACCCCCACCACTTTGGACATAGCCTCGAAGAAGGCTGTCCAGTACTCCACAAGTCTGGGGCAAGACCAGAACATGTGGGCGTAGTTGGCCGGGCCTCCTTGGCACCTTTCACATCTATCCTCCACCTCCGGGAAGAACCTACTCATACGGTTTCTTGTTAAGTGGGCTCTATGTACCACTTTTAGTTGCGTCAGGCTGAGCCTTACGCACGTGATGGTGGAGGTGACCCTATGCAGTGCTTCGCTCCAGAGTCCCCACCCTATCTCCATCCCCAGGTCTTCCTCCCATTTCTTTCTTGTTGTGTCCAGTACGGTGTCGGCCCTTTCTGTCAGTCAGTGATACATGTCACTACAGTTCCCTTTATCTAGGATGCTTGCGTCCAGTAGGTCTTCCAGTAGTGTCTGTCGTGGCGGTTGTGGGTACGTCCTTGTCTCCTTTCGTAGGAAGTTTTTGAGCTGCAGGTACCGTAGCTCGTTCCCCCCAGCTAGCTGGAATTTCTCTATCAGTTCATCCAGTGTTGCGATCCTGTCGTCCGTGTATAGGTCCCTGACTGTCAGTGTCCCCCCGTCCTGCCTCCACCTTTTGAAGGTGGCGTCGGTCAGTGCTGGTTTGAACCTATGGTTGTTGCAGATGGGAGCCTTGTCTGACATTTTGGTCAGGCCAAGTTGCTGCCGCAGTTGGTTCCAGGATTGGAGGGTGGCTGTCACCACTGGGCTGCTGGAGTGTTTTTTGGGTGGGGATGGGAGTGCTGCCGTGGCGAGGGCCCGGAGGGAGGTCCCCATGCAGGAGGCCTCCTCCGCACGCACCCACTCGGCTTCTGGCTCCTTGATCCTAGATCCAACCCCTTACACGCTCGGCCGGCGCCGCCTTGTGGTAGAATTGTAGGTTTGGGAGGGCTAGCCCCCCCCCCCCCCCCCCCCCCCCCCCCCCCCACCCCCCCACCCCCCCCCCCGCCTTGGGGATGTAGATTGGGATGGATCGGAATAGGAATAGGCAACCCCGTTATTGCGCCGCCCCCCCCCCCCCCCCCACGGGTGTACTGGGAAGATCTCGCTTTTGCTCATATTGAGTTTGTAGCCCGAGAAGGCTCCAAACTCTTTCAGGAGCGCGATGATTCCGTCCATGCTGCTTTGTGGGTCCAAGATGTAGAGGAGCAGATCATCTGCATAGAGTGAGACTCTGTGCTCTCTGCCTCCCCTTCGGATGAAAAACACCCATTTAATAATATTTCTTAATGATCTTTATTGTCACAAGTAGGCTTGCGTTAACACTGCAATGAAGTTACTGTGAAAATCCCCTAGTCGCCACATTCCGGCGCCTGTTCAGGTCACAGAGGGAGAATTCAGAATGCCCAATTCATCTAACAGCACTTCTTTCGGGACTTGTGGGAGGAAACCGGAGCACCCGGAGGAAACCCACGCAGACACGGGGAGAACGTGCAGACTCCGCACAGACAGTGACCCAAGCCGGGAATCGAACCCGGGACCCTGGAGCTGTGAAGCAATAGTGCTAACCACTGTGCTACCGTGCTGCCCACATAAGGTAAATGACAAGAGGCTGCTTTCCCTGGCTGAAAAGTCGAGAACTGGGGGCATAGTTTCAGAATAGGAACGGTTTCTTCAAGCTGTTGTGAAGCTTTGGAATTCTCTACCCCAGAGGGCTGTGGGAAATAGTGAACGTCTCAGGTTCAAGGCTGAGATTGGTACGTTTCTGAACATTAAGGGAATTAAGAGTTATGTGGGTCGGGTGGGATTATGGAGTTGAGATCAAAGATCAGCCATGATCTAAAATTTATATACAAAATGGGCAAAAAAGCTTTTAGAAAGGATTTCAAACAATTACTTAAAGAGAAGCATCTTAAATTGACAAAGTATTTAGATGATGAATTAAGCATGCAGATATAAATTATCCATACTCAATTAAATGTTTCTTGATGAAATGCCACTTCTTTTACAGTATATAACAAATATAGAATTGCAATTTCAGAAAGGATACGGGACTGGATTGTCCGGCCGTCGATGCCGGAATCGCGTTTGGCGAGGGGCCGGAGAATCCGATTTCCCGAATAAATCAGGGGCAGCGCTGCTTTCCTGATGCTCCACCCCCTCCAAAGTGGCGTAATCTGGGAGCACGCTGCGCCACGTATCGACGTGTGAACAGTGTGAACAGTTCAATGTAATTCAGAATGTGAAAATGTTTAAAGAAATGGTAGAAAATGCTTAATGAAGCAATTACTCTTTTTAAACTCATATTTTCCTGGTTATTGTGACTGCTCTGATTTGCTCCTCTCCATCCCATAGCCGACTGTCACCAATTCAGTTTCAGGGGAGTTGGCGTACTATTTCCAGGAAACACACACCCTGAGCCCAGTCCTTGGTTGGTTAATGCTGATGTCTGTTTAATGTGCGCTCTGCCCTCAGTTTCCAACTGCTCATCTGACACTCAAACAAGTAAACAATCCATTCATCAGGGACCTGACTGGCAAGTCAAAGATTCTCAGGCACTGCGGTTACACCTGCTCAAAGACACTCTTTTTGAAAGAGGAATTGGATTTAATAAAACATTACAAGTCATAAAAGTATAACCGACAGATCTTGTCAGATATATTACCAGAACCCAATGCTGTGATCCCACTCTTACCACTAGACTCCATTCTTTATCTCTTTCTCTCTCTCTCACTCCAGCTCTCTATCTATCTATCTCTCTCTCCCTCTCTCTCTCTCTCACTCCAGCTCTCTATCGATCTCTCTCTCTCCCTCTCTCTCTCACTCCAGCTCTCTATCTATCTATCTCTCTCTCTCCCTCTCTCTCTCTCTCACTCCAGCTCTCTATCTATCTATCTCCCTCTCCCTCTCTCTCTCTATCTATATAGCTCTCTCTCTATCTCCCTCTCCCTCTCTCTCTCTCTCACTCCAGCTCTCTATCTATCTCTCTCTCTCCCTCTCTCTCTCTCACTCCAGCTCTCTATCTGTCTCTCTCTCTCCCTCTCTCTCTCTCTCACTCCAGCTCTCTATCTGTCTCTCTCTCTCCCTCTCTCTCTCTCACTCCAGCTCTCTATCTATCTATCTCCCTCTCCCTCTCTCTCTCTCTCACTCCAGCTCTCTATCTATCTCTCTCTCTCCCTCTCTCTCTCTCACTCCAGCTCTCTATCTATCTATCTCTCTCTCTCTCTCTCTCTCTCACTCCAGCTCTCTATCTATCTGTAGATCTCTATTGTACAAAACTCTAGTACGGCCGCATTTGGAGTATTGCGTACAGTTCTGGTCGCCTCATTATAGGAAGGACGTGGAAGCTTTGGAACGGGTGCAGAGGAGATTTACCAGGATGTTGCCTGGTATGGAGGGAAAATCTTATGAGGAAAGGCTGATGGACTTGAGGTTGTTTTCGTTAGAGAGAAGAAGGTTAAGAGGTGACTTAATAGTGGCATACAAAATGATCAGAGGGTTAGATAGGGTGGACAGCGAGAGCCTTCTCCCGCGGATGGAGGTGGCTAGCACGAGGGGACATAGCCTTAAATTGAGGGGTAATAGATATAGGACAGAGGTCAGAGGTGGGTTTTTTTACGCAAAGAGTGGTGAGGCCATGGAATGCCCTACCTGCAACAGTAGTGAACACGCCAACATTGAGGGCATTTAAAAATTTATTGGATAAGCATATGGATGATAAGGGCATAGTGTAGGTTAGATGGCCTTTAGATTTTTTCCATGTCGGTGCAACATCGAGGGCCGAAGGGCCTGTACTGCGCTGTATCGTTCTATGTTCTATGTTCTATCTCTCTCTCTCCCTCTCTCTCTCTCTCACTCCAGCTCTCTATCTATCTCTCTCTCTCCCTCTCTCTCTCACTCCAGCTCTCTATCTATCTATCTCCCTCTCCCTCTCTCTCTCTATCTATATAGCTCTCTCTCTATCTCGCTCTCTCTCTCTCTATTTCTCCCTCTCTCCCCCTCCTTTCATTCTTGCTTCTGCTTTTCCGAAGGTTTCTAACTCTCAGAGATTATCCCTATTTCATTCCCCTAAACTCCAAATGCCCCATCCCATAGTTTCTCCCCCTTTCTTGCACTCTACACCTCCTAGTCCCACATACTTTCCCCACCCCCTCTTTGAGGATGGCACAGTGGTTAGCACTACTGCCTCACAGTGCCAGGGACCCAGATTCAATTCCAACTTCGGGCGACTCCAGAGTCTGCACGCTCTCCCCATGGCTGCGTGGGTTTCCTCCAGGGGCTCCGGTTTCCTTCCACAGTCCAAAGACGTGCAGGTTAGGTGGAGTTGTGTGGTTAGGGCGAGGGCGTGGGCCTAGATGGGGTGCTCTTTCGGAGGGTTGGTGCAGACTTGATGGGCCGAATGGCTTCCTTCTGCACTGTTGGGATTCTATGATCTTCATTGTATTAAAATCAACTCTCATGACTTTCTCAGTCTATCTCATGACACTGTGTGGGGTGTGAAGCTCGTCACAAGATCACAAGGTGGTTACAGCATTGTAGGCCCATTCAGCCTTTCTAATTAATCCATTCAGAAAGACCCATCACAACATCCTGTATTCTTTGGCAATACAGAACTTGAGTATTGTTGAAAAAGGATGTTTCGTCAAAATTTTTCACCTTGTACTCATCACGACAATCTCACCAGTGGGTGAGGTGGGGTGGGGTGGGGGGTGGGTCGGGGGGTGAGGTGGGGGGGCGGTGGGGGGTGGTGGGGGGTGGGTTAGGTGGTGGCTTGGGGTGGGGGGTGGGTCGGGGGGTGGGGTGGGGGGGCGGTGGTGGGTAGGGTGGGGTGGGGTGGGGAGCGGGGGGGGTTGGGTGGGTGAGGTGGGGTGGGGGGTGGGTGAGGTGGGGTGAGGGGGCGGTGGGGGGTGGGTGAGGTGGGGTGGGGTGGGGGATGGGTAGGGGGGTGGGGGCGAGCCGTTGTGGGGTAGGGTGGGGTGGGGTGGAGAGCGGGGGGGGTTGGGTGGGTGAGGTGGGGTGGGGGGTGGGTGAGGTAGGGTGGGGGGTGGGTGAGGTGGGGTGGGTCGAGGGGTGGGGTGGGGGGTGGGTCGAGGGGGGAGGTGGGGGGGAGGTGGGGGGTGGGTGAGGTGGGGTGGGGGTGGGTCGGGGGGGTGGGGTGGGGGGGTGGTGGGGGGTGGGTGAGGTGGGGTGGGGGGTGGGTCGGGGGGTGGGGTGGGGGGGCGGTGGGGGGTGGGTGAGGTGGAGTGGGGGGGGGGGCCGGGAGACTCACAATGGTTTTCACGACCGGCGGGAGAGCCGCTTTTTGCCGCCACCAGGTTCACCAGCAGCGAGATTCCTGCCGCTGGCTGTCAGCCCTGGATTGTTAAAATCTGGAGGAAGTGACCTGAAATGGGGCGGAATCAGATTAGAAAGGAACTTTCAGAAAGCAATTGGACATGGATAGAGTGGCCGGGGAAAGCTGGGAAGTTGGGCGGCTCTTTCAGATGGAAGGATCTCCTCTGGGCAGTTACCAGTGGCATTCCAAAGCGGGGAATACTCCCCTTATTGCCCTTCAGTCACCTCCCCGACTGCCACCCTCATTACCCTGAGCTGAACATCACTGGTTAGGCCAGCATTTATTGCCCATTCCTAATTACCCTTCAGAATTATATAATAATAATCTTTATCAGAGTCACAAGTAGGTTTACATTAACACTGCAATGAAGTTACTGTGAAATCCCCTAGTCGCCACACTCCGGCACCTGTTTGGGTACACAGAGGGAGAATTCAGAATGTCCAATTCACCTAACAGCACATCTTTGGACTGTGGGAGGAAACCGGAGCACCCGGAGGAAACCTACGCACACACGGGGAGAACGTGCAGACTCCGCACAGTGACCCGAGGCCGGGAATTGAACCTGGGACACTGGCGCTATGAAGCAACTGTGCTAACCACTGTGCTATTGTGCTGGTGACCTGCCTTCCTGAACCGCTGCAGTCCCTGAGGTGTAGGTACACCCACTATGCTGTTAGGGAGGGAGTTCCAGGATTTTGCCCCAACGATACTGAAGGAACGGCCGATATATTCCAAATCAGGGTGATGAGTGACTTGGAGGGGTTCCCAGGTATTGGGAATTCTCCCTCTGTGTACCCAAACAGGCGCCGGAATGTGGCGACTAGGGGTTTTTCATAGTAACTTCATTGCAGTGTTAATGTAAGCCGACTTGTGACAATAATAAAGGTTCTTGGCCGGGATTCTCCCCTCCCCGGCGGGGCGGGGGGTCCCGGCGTAGCGGAGTGGCGCCAACCACTCCGGCATCGTGCCGCCGGAGTGGCTAGCTCCACACCGACTGGCGCCAAAACCGGCACCAACGGCCTTTGACGCTGGCCGGCTGGCGCGGGGCTGGCCGAAAGGCCTTCGCAGGTTCGCGCATGCGCCGGTGCGTCAGCGGCTGCTGATGTCATCACCGGTGCATGCCCAGTAGGGGGGTCTCTTCCGCCTCCGCCGTGGTGGAGGCTGTGGCGGCGGCGGAAGAAAAAGAGTGGCCCCACGGCACAGGCCCGCCCGCTGATCGGTGGGCCCCGATCGTGGGTCAGGGCACCATGGGGGCACCCCCCGGGGTCCGATCGCCCCACGCCCCCCCCCCCCAGGACCTCGGGGGCCGCCGCCGCCAGAGGTGGTTGAAACAACGTTGGCGGGATTGGCGGATTGGCCTCTCAGCGGCGGGACTTCGGCCCATCGCAGGCCGGAGAATCGCCGCGGGGGGCACGCCGATCAGCGCGGTGCGATTCCCGCTCCCGCCGATTCCCGGGTGGTGGAGAATTCCGGCCACGGCGGGGGTGGGATTTACGCCGGCCCCGGGCGATTCTCTGACCCTGCGGGGGGCTGGAGAATTCCGCCCCTTATTATTCTTATATTCTTCCTACTGAAGCAGATAACCTCACATTTATCCACATTATTCTGCATCTGCCGTTCATTTGCCCGCTCACCCAGCCTGTCCAAATCACTCTGAAGGATCTCTGCATCCTCCTCACAGCTCACCCTCCCACCCAACTTTGTGTCATCTGCAAATTTGGAGATATGACATTTTGTTCCCTCTTCCAAATCATTAATATATAAAATGAACAGTTGGTTCCAAGTACAGATAACTGCGGTACCCCATTAGTCACTGCCTGCCAATCAGAAAAAGACCCATTTATTCCACATTTTTATGAACCAGCTTTGTATCCATCTCAAGACACTACCCACAATCCCATGCGCTTCTGCTTTGTGAGACCATTTTTAAAAACTAATTTACGGGATGTGGGTGTCGCTGGTTATTCCAACATTTATTGTCTATCCCCAGTTGCTCTTCAGAAGGTGGTGGTGAGCTGCCTTCTTGAACCGCTGCAGTCGCTAAGGTGCAGGTACATCCACTGTGCGGTTAGAGAGGGAGTTGTTCCAGGGACAGTGAAGGAACGGCCGATATATTTCCAAGTCAGGGTGGTGAGTGACTTGGAGGGGAACCTCCAGGTGGTGGGGTTCCCAGGTATCTGCTGCCCTTGTCCTTCTAGATGGTAGTGGTCCTGGGTCTGGAAGGTGCTGGCTAAGTAGCCTTGGTGAATTCCTGCAGTGTATCTTGTAGATAAGTAATTTATCTGCAGGCGGGTGACGGGCGGGTGTCGGGAGCCATCCATCGCGATGTTCCCGATTGTGGGAATTTATTCGCAATGGTCACAGCAGCCGGCTTTTTAAAATGCCGCTGCGAGCGACTGTGCTGCCCACGCGTGTCCGCTCATCAGTGCACATGCCCGGAGCCCAGACAGAAACGCCGCCTCCTCCTGACATCAGCGCGCTGACCCAGGAGAAGATATTTTTAATTCAATCAGTCTCCCTGCCTGAAGCGAGACAGAGAGCAGGTCATGGGTCCCGAGCTCTGGGCGCGATTGCAATTCCTCCATTTTTCAGTGGCAAACAAGCAACAGGAAGTGAGGCCAAGAGACACAAACAGACCAGGTTCTCACAACTAAACCTGCTGGAGAGAGCTGCACAGGAGAGTCTACAACAGCATAAAGCAGTGGTGGAGAGAGCTGCACAGGAGAGTCCATAACAGGACAAAGCAGTGGTGGAGAGAGCTGCACAGGAGAGTCCACAACACGACAAAGCAGTGCTGGAGAGAGCTGCACAGGAGAGTCCACAACACGACAAAGCAGTGCTGGAGAGAGCTGCACAGGAGAGTCCACAACAGCACAAAGCAGTGGTGGAGAGAGCTGCACAGGAGAGTCCACAACACGACAAAGCAGTGCTGGAGAGAGCTGCCCAGGAGAGTCCACAACAGGACAAAGCAGTGGTGGTCTGAGCTCCAGGACATCTGATAAACACCCCATACAGAAATGCAACATTGAATGACGAAGCAAGTGAGATCGTGAGGACCCAGCAGGCTCACCTGTCACATTAAAGGTAAGCGAAAATGGTGGGTCGCGTAGGTCGGCCGCGTGGGTCATGAAGGTCGGACATTTGGTAAAAATGGGTCTCCGGAAAGAAAGTTTGAAAAACACTGTTGTGGATTGTACACACGGCTGCTACTGTTGTGGATGGTATATACGCTGCCTCAGTTGTGGATGGTATACACACTGCCTCAGTTGTGGATGGTACACACGGCTGCCTCAGTTGTGGATGGTATATACGCTGCCTCAGTTGTGGATGGTATACACGGCTGCCTCAGTTGTGGATGGTACACACGGCTGCCTCAGTTGTGGATGGTATACACGGCTGCCTCAGTTCTGGATGGTATACACACTGCCTCAGTTGTGGATGGTACACACGGCTGCCTCAGTTCTGGATGGTATACACACTGCCTCAGTTGTGAATGGTATACACGGCTGCTACTGTTGTGGATGGTATACACACTGCCTCAGTTGTGAATGGTATACACGGCTGCCTCAGTTGAGGATGGTACACACGGCTGCCTCAGTTGTGAATGGTATACACACTGCCTCAGTTGTGAATGGTATACACGGCTGCCTCAGTTGAGGATGGTACACACGGCTGCCTCAGTTGTGAATGGTATACACGGCTGCCTCAGTTGTGGATGGTATATACGCTGCCTCAGTTGTGGACGGTATACACGCTGCCTCAGTTGTGGATGGTATACACGCTGCCTCAGTTGTGGATGGTATACACGGCTGCCTCAGTTGTGGATGGTATACACGGCTGCCTCAGTTGTGGATGGTATACACGGCTGCCTCAGTTGTGAATGGTATACACACTGCCTCAGTTGTGGATGGTATACACGCTGCCTCAGTTGTGGATGGTATACACGCTGCCTCAGTTGAGGATGGTATACACGGCTGCCTCAGTTGTGGATGGTATACACACTGCCTCAGTTGTGGATGGTACACACGGCTGCCTCAGTTGTGGATGGTACACACGGCTGCCTCAGTTGTGGATGGTATACACGCTGCCTCAGTTGTGGATGGTATACACGGCTGCCTCAGTTGTGGATGGTATACGCGGCTGCCTCAGTTGTGAATGGTACACACGGCTGCCTCAGTTGTGGATGGTATATACGCTGCCTCAGTTGTGGATGGTACACACGGCTGCCTCAGTTGTGGATGGTATATACGCTGCCTCAGTTGTGGATGGTACACACGGCTGCCTCAGTTGTGGATGGTATACACGGCTGCCTCAGTTGTGGATGGTACATGCGGCTGCCTCAGTTGTGGATGGTATACACGGCTGCCTCAGTTGTGGATGCTATACACGGCTGCCTCAGTTGTGGATGGTACACACGGCTGCCTCAGTTGTGGATGGGACACACGGCTGCCTCAGTTGAGGATGGTACACACGGCTGCCTCAGTTGTGGATGGTACACACGGCTGCCTCAGTTGTGGATGGTATACACGGCTGCCTCAGTTGTGGATGGTATACACGGCTGCCTCAGTTGTGAATGGTATACACACTGCCTCAGTTGTGGATGGTATACACGCTGCCTCAGTTGTGGATGGTATACACGCTGCCTCAGTTGAGGATGGTATACACGGCTGCCTCAGTTGTGGATGGTATACACACTGCCTCAGTTGTGGATGGTACACACGGCTGCCTCAGTTGTGGATGGTACACACGGCTGCCTCAGTTGTGGATGGTATACACGCTGCCTCAGTTGTGGATGGTATACACGGCTGCCTCAGTTGTGGATGGTATACGCGGCTGCCTCAGTTGTGAATGGTACACACGGCTGCCTCAGTTGTGGATGGTATATACGCTGCCTCAGTTGTGGATGGTACACACGGCTGCCTCAGTTGTGGATGGTATATACGCTGCCTCAGTTGTGGATGGTACACACGGCTGCCTCAGTTGTGGATGGTATACACGGCTGCCTCAGTTGTGGATGGTACATGCGGCTGCCTCAGTTGTGGATGGTATACACGGCTGCCTCAGTTGTGGATGCTATACACGGCTGCCTCAGTTGTGGATGGTACACACGGCTGCCTCAGTTGTGGATGGGACACACGGCTGCCTCAGTTGAGGATGGTACACACGGCTGCCTCAGTTGTGGATGGTACACACGGCTGCCTCAGTTGTGGATGGTATACACGGCTGCCTCAGTTGTGGATGGGACACACGGCTGCCTCAGTTGTGGATGGTACACAAGGCTGCCTCAGTTGTGGATGGTATATATGCTGCCTCAGTTGTGGATGGTATACACGGCTGCCTCAGTTGAGGATGGTACACACGGCTGCCTCAGTTGTGGATGGTATACACGGCTGCCTCAGTTGTGGATGGTACACACGGCTGCCTCAGTTGTGGATGGTACACACGGCTGCCTCAGTTGTGGACGGTACACACGGCTGCCTCAGTTGTGAATGGTATACACACTGCCTCAGTTGTGGATGGTACACACGGCTGCCTCAGTTGAGGATGGTATACACGGCTGCCTCAGTTGAGGATGGTATACACACTGCCTCAGTTGTGGATGGGACACACGGCTGCCACTGTGCGTCAGTGGTTTGTTATGGGCCAGGGTTTAGAGAACCCCAAAGTGTATCATGGAATTCACCTGACCCACAACTTTTACTAGATTGTGGTATGGGGAGCACACCACTCACTCACTCGCTTACTCACTCACTATCACAGTCGCTCACACACTCACTCGCACTCACTGTCACTCACTCATCACTCACTCGCTTATTCACTCACTCACTATCACACTCACTATCACTCACACTCACTCCCCCACTCACTCACTCTCACTCACTCACTCAATCACTCACTCGCTCACTCACTGACTCCTCACTCACTCGCTCAATCACTCACTCACTATCACACTCACTCACACACTCACTCACTCACTATCACACTCACTCACACTCACTCCCCCACTCGCTCTCACTCACTCACTCACTCACTCTCACTCACTCACTCATTCACTCACTCACTCACTCGCTCAATCATTCACTCACTCACTCACTATCACACTCACTCACTCAATCACTCATTCACTCACTCGCTCGCTCATACGCACACTGACACATTCACTCACTCACACACTCTCTCACACACGCACTCACTCACTCATTCATTCACTCGCTCGCTCAATCATTCACTCACTCACTCACTATCACACTCACTCACTCACACTCACTCTCTCAATCACTCATTCACTCACTCGCTCTCTCATACGCACACTGACACATGCACTCACTCACACACTCTCTCACACACACACTCACTCACTCATTCACTCACTCGCTCGCTCATACGCACACTGACACATTCGCTCACTCACACACTCACTCACTCATTCACTCCCAGACATGCAGACTGACACACACTCACTCACTCTCACAGACACACTCACATACACTCACTCGCACTCACTCACAAAAACCCACTCACACACTCACTCACTCGCATTCACTCACACACACACACACACTCACATACACACTCACTCACTCGCACTCACACTCACATACACTCACTCGCACTCACTCACACACACTCACATACACACTCACTCACTCGCACTCACACTCACATACACTCACTCGCACTCACTCACACAAACCCACACTCACACTCACTCACTCGCACTTACACTCACATACACACACACTCACATACACACACACATACACTCACCGTGCCCCCCTACCCCCCCAGACACACACATACACATGACCCTTCCCCCCACACACACACAAACGCACTTTATTGGCCGAAAGTGACAAAGTCACAATATTATGCTCGGTGCGAGATGGTATCTGTAAAAATAAAATGGGTTATTCGGGAACGACTCAAGCTGTTGATGTTGAAATAAAAATAGCAGCAACTCCCCAAAGCAGAAGTAATTTGCATCTTTAATAATATAGTTTTGCAAAAATGAATTGCTTCTGGGCCAAGTTCTGAAGTCTGTTCAAACTAACAATTTGAAGCGTTACATTTAGCGGTTAAATTCTTTATGTTCTTTATCTTCGATCTACAGTTATTTCTGTGGGGAGCAGTGGAAATTGCAGCGTTCAGACCCAATGGTGATAGCATTGCATTAAATATAGATTAAAGAGCTAGGATTGGAGTATTGGTCTACAGTTTGTAGTGAAGCTGAAAGTGTATCTGGCTCTTGCCTTGCAGACGAGTCCAATCTGATAAAAATCTTTCTGTAGTTGCTGTTTGCACCGAGAGTCTGGATTGTAACTGTTTCGATGCTGAATATCACCTCTTTAACCATCTGTGTATTGTCTGGCTCCGCCTGGATACAATTAGGGATTTTAATCACAATCGCAATTTAATGCATATCCAGAGTTACATTTATCATTCAAATATGAATTGGAAATTAAATTTCTTACAATGTGAATGCAGCAGAGAATCATTGCGAGGTACAGCACGGGGCCAATAGTTGGAGTGTTGTGGAACAATGGACAATCCATTAAAGGCTTCACAGAATCACAGTGCACAAGAGGCCCTTTGGCCCATCGATTCTGCACCGACACATGAAAAACACCTGACCTGCCCACCTAATCCCATTTGCCAGCACTTGGCCCATAGCCTTGAACGTTAAGACGTGCCAATCGCCCATCCAGGTACTTTTTAAAGGATGTGAGGCAACCTGCCTCTCCCACCCTCCCAGGCAGTGCATTCCAGACCATCACCACCCACTGGGTAAAGAGGTTTTACCCCAAATCCCCCTAAACCTCCCGCCCATCATCTTTAACCTGTGCCCCTTCGTAACTGACCCTTCAACTAAGGGGAACAGCTGCTCCCTATCCACCCTGTCCATGCCCCTCACAATCTTGTCCACCTCAATCAGATCACCCCTCAGTCTTCTCTGCTCCAGAGAAAACAACCCAAGCCTATCCAACCTTTCTTCATAACTTAAACGCTCCATCCCAGGCAACATCCTGCTGAATCTCCTCTGCACCCCCTCCAGTACAATCACATCCTTCCTGTAACCCAACTTATCCTCACTCATAACCACCCGGCCAATCTTTGTGCAATCGACAAACTTACTGAGCCGACACCACATAGTCATCTATGTCATTTATATGAATGATGATTAATAGGGTGCCCGGCACAGATCCCTGTGGTACGCTGCTGGACATGGGCTTCCAGTCGCTAAAGCAGCCGTCTGGGTGCAATTCAGCGGATTGGCGGTTGGCGAGGTGTTTCTGGGTGGCTGTAGAGCTGGGAATCACCGCGCTTTTCACAGGAACTGCTGTTTTCTTTGGCCTGGTTGAGTTTCTCACCAGCGAGGCCACACTCAGACGGATTTCCTGATGGTGAGCGGATTTCGCCAGCGTGAACGATTGTTCACAGATCGGGCCGCCATTTTGATCGGTAGCTCCGATCTTACCCCTTTTCAGACCTCGCTTTTTCTTTCGGCTCATTTAAATATACCGATGTGGATCTCATCCAGCGAGGGCGAGATCCAGACTACACCAGACAAACCAGCTGGATGGCTCGCGATTGGCCCAGCACGATTCACCTGCTGCGTCCGATCTGTGACGGCTGAATCGCAGCCTCTGTCTCCTACAACTAAGCCAATTTTAAATTCACTCTATCAAATTATCCTGCATCCCATTTACCTTCGTTATCAGTCCCCCAAATGGGACCTTGTCAAAGGCTTTGCTGAAATCCATGTAAACTACATCAACTGCACTTCCCTGATCTACACACCCAGTCACATGCTCAATCAAATTTGTTAGGCATGAGCTCCCTCTGACAAAGCCAGGCTGACTATTCCTGATCAATCCTTGCCTCTCTGAGTGGAGATAGATTCTCGCCTTCAGAATTTCCTCACCACTGATGTGAGACTGACTGGTCTGCAGGTCCCAGGTTTATCTCTACCACCTTTCTTGGTACCTGGCCATAGAGGAGGATCAATCCGTGCTGGCTGCCTTGGACTTTTCATTTTTACCTGCGTTTATCCAGACATTTAAAACCCAGAACGCAAGATTTTTCAACAGGCTTAGTATTACAGTTGTTTGATGGAAAGGCTGTATATATTTTCTGCAAACGATAATGTGATTGTACTTTGTCATGCGTTTAAAAGTTAAAATCTTGGGCGGCACGGTGGCACAGTGGTTAGCATTGCTGCCTACGGCGCTGAGGACCCAGGTTCAATCCCGGCTCTGGGTCACTGTCCGTGTGGAGTTTGCACATTCTCCCCGTGTCTGCGTGGGTTTCACCCCCACAACCCAAAGATGGGCCTCACGGTAGCATGGTGGTTAGCATCAATGCTTCACAGCTCCAGGGTCCCAGGTTCGATTCCCCGCTGGATCACTGTCTGTGCGGAGTCTGCACATTCTCCCCGTGTCTGCGTGGGTTTCCTCCGGGTGCTCCGGTTTCCTCCCACAGTCCAAAGATGTGCGGGTTAGGTGGATTGGCCATGCTAAAAAATTGCCCGTAGTGTAAGGTTAATGGGGGGATTGTTGGGTTATGGGTCTACGGGTTACGTGGGTTTAAGTAGGGTGATCATTGCTCGGCACAACATCGAGGGCCGAAGGGCCTGTTCTGTGCTGTAATGTTCTATGTTCTATGTGGAGGGTAGGTGGATTGGCCACGTTAAATTGCCCCTTAATTGGAAAAAATGAATTGGATATTCTAAAAAAAACTTTTTTTTTAAATTAAAGTTAAAAACTGGGCAAGGGACTTGTATGATGGGACTAGTTTAGACAGGTATGTGTGGGTGTTATGTGTCTTATATATCTCATTATGAAATGTCGGTGTCCTGACGTTTATTCTTTTCAGGGGGGTATATAAGGAACCCCTTTTAAATCCTTGTCTGATCATTTTGTCCCTGTTAATAGAGACGTTTGAATGCCACCAAACCCCCCCCCCCCCTCCTCCCCCGCTGCAAGCTGCTATTTGAACTGCCCCAAGGAGATTCCCTCCGTGCAGTGTGCTGTGTGGCAGGGTCTCAGGAAGCCATTTTAATCATAGAATTTACAGTGCCGAAGGAGGCCATTCGGCCCATCGAGTCTGCACCAGCTCTTGGAAAGAGCACCCTACCCAAGGTCAACACCTCCACCCTATCCCCATAACCTAGTAACCCCACCCAACACTAAGGGCAATTTTGGACACTAAGGGCAATTTATCACGGTCAATCCATCTAACCTGCACATCTTTGGACTGTGGGAGGAAACCGGAGCACCCGGAGGAAACCCACGCACACACGGGGAGGATGTGCAGACTCCGCACAGACAGTGACCCAGCCGGGAATCGAACCCGGGTCCCTGGCACTGTGAAGACATTGTGCAATCCACAATGCTACCGTGCTGCCCCAAGTTGATGAACTTGGTTGGCAGCCAATTGGCTCTTCTGAAATTCTGGTTCGTATCCTGTTTTTGACTGTAATGGGTAAAGCCCTTCGGAAGATTCTGGAACAGAGATAGATGTCATTTTGGCTCTCAGTTCTGCTTAGACATCGAGAGCAGGTTTAAAACACTCTCTCTACCAAGTCAGACCCGTGAAATTTTAACCTCTAAGTAAAAAGCTGCATGCAGTCTGCAGCCAGCTCTGTGAAAACCTGGCAAACAGCAGGTTCTATCAGCTAAGGCTAGTGGTTAAAATATTTTTCAGCTCAGCCTGTGAAAGGTTCACTTCTGATTAAAAGGTTAGGGAGTTGAATGTGATTGCTCTCGACTGATGGCCTCTGTTTAAAGACGTTTCTCTCTGGAGTCAGTTCAACTTGTGGGAGGATCCAGTCTAGCACCACCTGCAGGAAGAGGGGGCTGTTTTAAAACCTATTTAAAATCTTCAGGTGAAGAGTTGTAATATTATCTTAGTGAGACTGAGAGCCAGTTCAAATGAAATTGACTCCCCAGAGAAAATTCAACAGCCTGCATGTTCTAATTGAAGACAAACATTAGAAGATCTAAACCAACACTTTACACCCATGGAAGATTGCCAACTCTAAAGGTTACCACTTCAGCAGCAAAGATTTACCTCATGTCGTTTTGACCCCCTGCTATTTTTCGATCCTTTCCCTACCCCCACCATGTGCCTGTCTTGCGTGTATCTGGGTGGAGGGTGCGACGGGGCTAGGGGAATCATTAGCAGACCGTTGTTCTATTATTACACGTTTCTATTTTATCTTGTTACAAATAAACAGTTTTTTAAATGTTTTATTTGCAAATCTGGTGCCTGTAAGTCATTGGAGCAGTGGAGGGTCGAAGATCTCAGGGAAATATACAAATTATCGGTTAATTCACTTCTGCTGGGTCTCCAGGGTCTGTGGGGCTGGAATTGACCGCGCACTCGCCCAGGTTGTTGTAACATTAATGGACATGTCTCTTTAAGGCAAGCTGCCTGTATCTGTAACTCAAGCAGGAAGAAAAGAAGGTTGTGCTGGTTTAAACTAGAGTTGCAGACTAGCCGGCCTCATTGACGGAGAGATGGGCTGGTACTCGGTTTGATTGATCGTCTGGTGGCCATTCTCTGCTCTGTAACAGGTGATGATTGGATCTGATCCCACTGGAACGATTTACTGCGTCCAAGGTTTGAGTTTGGTTTGAGTTTTGATTCTGGCAGCCTGGAGAAAGAAAGATCCAACTAACTCTCTCCAGAGAGATCCAGCTACCTCTCTCTAGAAGGCTACTGTGAGGGATGACTCTCTCCAGTAATCCTGTGGGAGCTGAGTTCCTGGAACTACAGAGGCCTGTTGCAAACCACAAACTGAAAGCACCGTTTGATGAGAAATAAGATGCTTCTCCAGGGAAAGTTGGGGGTAATGCATTTCTAAACTACAGAGAACTTGAATGAATGAATCCACAGAGAAGATCATTGCAGGCTGTAAACCAAAGACTTTAATCTGCACACTTGCTGTGAAGAAAAGTGTGCTGAAACATCCCCTGGAAGAAAGACTCTTTCTTCCCTCCATTTATGGTTTTTACCCCTTTCTACCCCTCTGTGTTTGTCTGTCTTGTGTGTGTCAGGGTGTTGTAACAATAGGACACTGGGAGGCTGCATCTGGAGTACCAAGCACTCTGTTGGTTCCCTTACTTGAAGAAGGATGTAAATACATTAGAGGCAGCGCAGTGAGAATTAGATTGATTCGAGGGATGAAGGACTTGTCTTATAGAATCATAGTATCCCTACAGTGCAGAAGGAGGCCATTCAGCCATCAACTTGGCACTGACCCACTGAAAGTGCACCCCAGCTAGGCCCGTGTCCCCACCCTATCTCCGTAACCCAGTAACCCCATCTAACCTTTTGGACACCAAGGCAATTTAGCACGGCCAATCCACCTCATTTGCACATCTTTGGTCCATGAGAGGAAACCGGAGCACCCGTAAGAAACCCAGGCAGACACGGGGAGAACGTGCAGACTCCGCACAGACAGTCACCCAAGCCAGGAATTGAACCTGGGACCCTGGTGTTGTGAGGCAACAGTGCTGACCTCTGTACCACCCTTACGAAGAAAGATTGAGCAGTTCAGACCTATGGGGTTTAATCTGGACAAATGTGAGGTCTGGGCATTTTGGCAGGTCTAACATAGAGGGGAAATATACCGTAAATGTCAAAACTCTTAGGAATATATAAAGTCAGAGAGATCTGGGCGTGAAGGTCCACAGATCTTTGAAGGTGCAATACAAGTGGACAAGATAGTCAAGAAAGCGGACGGAATGCTTGCCTTCATTGGACGGGGCATAGAGTATAAAAACTGGCAAATCATACGACAGTTGTATAGAACCTTGGTAAGGCCGCACTTGGAATATTGCGCACAATTCTGGTTGCCACACTACCAGAAGGCTGTGGAGGCTTTGGAGAGGGTGCAGAGGAGGTTTAGCAGGATGTTGCCTGGTCTGGAGGGTGTTAGCTATGGGGAGAGGCTGAACAGACTCGGACTGTTTTCATTAGAAAGACAGAGGCTGAGGGGTGGCCTGATGGAGGTCTACAAGATTATGAGGGGCATGGATAGAGTGGATGGGCAGGCACTCTTTCCCAGGGTGGAGGGGTCAGTCACCAGAGGGCATAGGTTTAAGGTCCGTGGGGCAAAGTTTAGAGGAGATGTGCGAGGCAGGTTGTTTTACACAGAGGGTGGTGAGTGCCTGGAACACGTTGCCAGGGGAGGCTGTGGAAACAGATACATTAACGGCGTTCAAAAGGCATCTTGACAAACACATGGATAGGATGGGTATAGAGGGATACAGCGCAAGGAAGGGCTGAGGATTTTGGAAAAGGCTGGTATCATGACCGGTACAGGCTTGGAGGGCCGAAGGGCCTGTTCCTGGGCTGTATTGTTCTTTGTTCTTTGTACTCACTGGAATTTAGAAGAATGAGAGGGGATCTAATTGAGGATTGACAGGGTAGATGTCGGGCAGATGTTTCCGCTTGTCGGACACTCTAGAATGAGAGGTCAAAGTTCAGGCTAAAGGGGAGGCAGATTTAAACCAGAAATGAGGAGGAATTATTTCACTCAAAGGGCTGTGAGTCTGTGGGTTCTGCTAGTGCAGTGGACACTGGAACACTAAACAAATTTAAGGAGGAGATCGATTTTTAATTAGTAGTGACGTGAGGGGTTATGGGAAGTGGGCAGGAAGGTGGAGACGAGGCCGAGATGTGATCAGCCATGATCGTATTGAATGGTGGAGCGGATCGAGGGGCTGAATTGCTGACTCCAGCTCCTAGTTCTTCTGTTCTCTGTTATTTTTATCTGTCTTCCCAGTAGAAAACAACAAAAAAAGCAACTCAAGAACATGAGGGAATCAATAGCAAAAGGGAGGGAAATGAAATCAATCACAATTACCAGAGAAAGAATATCAGTAAAATAAAAGGACAAAAGGCTGACATGACTCCTGGGCCCCAATGGCTTCATCGTGGAGCCTTGGAAGAGGCAGCTGCAGTGATCATGATGAATACGATGTCATCTTCCACAATTGCTGAAATTCTAGAGGCCCCAGTGGATTGGAAAAGCACAAGTGTAACACCACTATTCAGGAAAGTCGGGAATCCATAGTCGAACATCTGATGTTGGGAAAATGCTAGAATCCACTATTAAGGAGGAGATTTAGAAATTCATCAGAGAATCAGGCTGAGCCACCATGGTTTTCTGAAAGAGAAATCATATTTGACAAAATTATTAGAATTCCTTGAGTTTTAACAAGAAAAACGGTTCAAGGAGAACCTGGGGATGTACTGTATTTGGATTTCCAAAAGGCATTTGGAAAGGTTCCACATAAAATGTTACTGCACATGATGAGAGCTCCTGATGTCGGTGATATATTAGCCTGGATAAATGTAAGAGAGTTGGTATAAATCAGTAATTTCCAGGTTGGCAAGTTGTAACTAGTGGAGTGTGCCACAGGAATCAGTGCTGGAACCTCAAACAATTAGAATCTATATCAATGACTTGGATGAAGGGACAGGATTTGCTGATAAGTCAAAGATAGAAAAGTAAATTGTGAGGATACAGAATTTGCAAAGGTTTGGCAGATGGCGTACAATGTTCACTTTGTTAGGAAAAATAAAGAAGCAGAATATTATTAAAATGGGGGGAACTGCTGGAATAGTGAGGTACAGAGCAATCTGGGTGTCCTTGTACACAATAGTCAGTTTCCAGGTACAGGAAATGATTAGGAAGGCAAATGGAATGTTGGCATTTCTTTCAAAGGGAATGGGATATAAAAGTAGAGAAATCTTGTTGTCACAGGGCAGGGTAATGGTGAGACCACACCTGGAGTACTGAGTACAGTCTCCATCTCTTTATTGAAGGAGGAATGTACCTGCATTGGAAATAATTCAAAGGCAGTTCACCAGGCTGATTGCTGGGATCAAAGGGTTGTCTTATGAGGAAAAGTTGAGCAAGTTGGTCCTATAGTCATTGAGTTTAGAAGAATGAGAGGTGAGGTGTTTATTGTAGCAGATCCTGAGGAGGCTTGACAAGATAGACGCTGGAAGGGCGCTACCTGTTTCGGGGAATCGAGAACTAGAGGTTTAACATGAGTGCAGCTCTGACCACACTCAGGAAGCTTGACACCATCCAGGACAAAGCACCACTTGATTGGCACCCCATCCACTAACATTCACCCCCTCCTCCACCGATGCACAGTGGCAGCCGTGTGTACCGTCTACAAGATGCACTGCAGCAACTCACCAGGGTTCCTCAGACCCAAGTGAGCAGTGGGAGTGGCAGTGGGAGGGGCAGTGGGAGTGGCAGTGGGAGTGGCAATGGGAGGGACAGTAGGAGGGACAGTGGGAGGGGCAGTAGGAGGGACAGTGGGAGGGGCAGTGGGAGGGACAGTAGGAGGGGCAGTGGGAGGGGCAGTGGGAGGGACAGTGGGAGGGGCAGTGGGAGGGACAGTAGGAGGGGCAGTGGAGTGGCAATGGGAGGGGCAGTGGGAGAGGCAGTGGGAGGGACAGTAGGAGGGACAGTGGGAGGGGCAGTGGGAGGGACAGTAGGAGGGGCAGTGGGAGGGGCAGTGGGAGGGACAGTGGGAGGGGCAGTGGGAGGGACAGTAGGAGGGGCAGTAGGAGGGACATTAGGAGGGGCAGTGGGAGGGGCAGTGGGAGGGACAGTGGGAGGGGCAGTGGGAGGGACAGTAGGAGGGGCAGTAGGAGGGACATTAGGAGGGACAGTGGGAGGGGCAGTGGGAGGGGCAGTACGAGGGACAGTAGGAGGGACAGTGGGAGGGACAGTGGGAGGGGCAGTAGGAGGGACATTAGGAGGGACAGTGGGAGGGGCAGTACGAGGGAAAGTAGGAGGGACAGTGGGAGGGACAGTGGGAGGGGCAGTAGGAGGGGCAGTAGGAGGGACAGTAGGAAGGGCAGTGGGAGGGACTGTAGGAGGGGCAGTGGGAGGGACAGTGGGAGGGCAGTAGGAGGGACAGTAGGAGGGACAGTAGGAGGGGCAGTGGGAGGGACAGTAGAAGGGGCACTGGGAGGGGCAGTGGGAAGGGACAGTAGGAGGGGCAGTGGGAGGGGCAGTGGGAGGGGCAGTGGGAGGGACAGTAGGAGGGGCAGTGGGAGGGGCAGTGGGAGGGGCAGGGTGAGGGGCAGTGGGAGGGACAGTGGGAGGGACAGTAGGAGGGACAGTAGGAGGGGCAGTGGGAGGGACAGTGGGAGGGACAGTGGGAGGGGCAGTAGGAGGGACAGTAGGAGGGACAGTAGGAGGGGCAGTGGGAGGGACAGTCGGAGGGGCAGTGGGAGGGGCAGTAGGAGGGAAAGTGGGAGGGGCAGTGGGAGGGGCAGGGTGAGGGGCAGTGGAAGGGACAGTGGGAGGGACAGTAGGAGGGGAAGTAGGAGGGGCAGTGGGAGGGGCAGTGGGAGGGACAGTGGGAGGGGCAGTAGGAGGGGCAGTAGGAGGGGCAGGGTGAGGGGCAGTGGGACGGACAGTGGGAGGGGCAGTGGGAGGGACAGTAGGAGGGGCAGTGGGAGGGACAGTGGGAGGGGCAGTGGGAGGGGCAGTAGGTGGGATGGGCAGTAGGAGGGACAGTGGGAGGGACAGTAGGAGGGACAGTAGGAGGGACAGTGGGAGTGGCAGTGGGAGGGAGAGTGGGAGGGACAGTGGGAGGGGCAGTGGGAGTGGCAGTAGGAGGGGCAGTGGGAGGGACAGTGGGAGGGACAGTGGGAGGGGCAGTGGGAGGGACAGTAGGAGGGGCAGTGGGAGTGGCAGTGGGAGGGAGAGTGGGAGGGACAGTGGGAGGGGCAGTGGGAGTGGCAGTAGGAGGGGCAGTGGGAGGGACAGTGGGAGGGACAGTGGGAGGGGCAGTGGGAGGGACAGTAGGAGAGGCAGTGGGAGGGGCAGTGGGAGGGACAGAGGTGGGGCAGTGGGAGGGACAATAGGAGGGACAGTAGGAGGGGCAGTAGGTGGGACAGTGGGATGGGCAGTAGGAGGGGCAGTGGGAGGGGCAGTGGGAGGGACAGTGGGAGGGACAGTGGGAGGGGCAGTGGGAGTGGCAGTAGGAGGGGCAGTGGGAGGGACAGTGGGAGGGACAGTGGGAGGGGCAGTGGGAGGGACAGTAGGAGAGGCAGTGGGAGGGACAGAGGTGGGGCAGTGGGAGGGACAATAGGAGGGACAGTAGGAGGGGCAGTGGGAGGGACAGGGGAGGGACAGTAGGAGTGACAGTAGGAGGGGCAGTGGGAGGGGCGGGGTGAGGGACAGTAGGAGGGACAGTGGGGGGGCAGTAGGAGGGGCAGTTAAAGGGCAGTAGGAGGGGCAGTGGGAGGGGCAGTGGGAGGGACAGTAGGAGGGACAGTGGGAGGGGCAGTCGGATGTGGCAGGGGGAGGGGCAGTGGGAGGGGCAGTAGGAGGGACAGTGGGAGGGACAGTAGGAGGGGCAGTAGGGGGGGGGGGCAGTGGGAGGGGCAGTAGGAGGGGCAGTGGGAGGGACAGTGGGGGGCAGTAGGAGGGACAGTGGGAGGGGCAGTGGGAGCGGCAGTAGGAGGGACAGTAGGAGGGGCAGAGGGAGGGAGAGTAGGAGGGGCAGTGGGAGGGACAGTGGGAGGGACAGTGGGAGGGGCAGTGGGAGGGGCAGTGGGAGGGACAGTAGGAGAGGCAGTGGGAGGGGCAGAGGGAGGGACAATAGGAGGGACAGTAGGAGGGGCAGTGGGAGGGACAGTGGGAGGGGCAGTGGGAGGGGCAGAGGGAGGGACAGTGGGAGGGACAGTAGGAGGGGCAGTGGGAGGGACAGTGGGAGGGGCAGTAGGAGGGACAGTAGGAGGGGCAGTGGGAGGGACAGTGGGAGGGGCAGTGGGAGGGACAGTGGGAGGGGCAGTAGGAGGGGCAGTGGGAGGGACAGTGGGGGGGTGCAGTGGGAGGGGCAGTAGGAGGGACAATAGGAGGGGCAGTGGGATGTGGCAGGGGGAGGGGCAGGGGGAGGGACACTAGGAGGGACAGTGGGAGGGACAGTGGGAGGGGCAGTAGGAGGGGCAGTGAAAGGGGCAGTAGGAGGGGCAGTGGGAGGGACAGTGGGAGGGACAGTAGGAGGGGCAGTGGGAGGGACAGTGGGAGGGGCAGTAGGAGGAGCAGTGGGAGGGACAGTAGGAGGGACAGTAGGAGGGGCAGTGGGGGGCAGTAGGAGGGACAGTAGGAGGGGCAGTGGGAGGGACAGTTGGAGGGGCAGTGGGAGGGACAGTAGGAGGGGCAGTGGGAGGGGCAGTGGGAGGGACAGTGGGAGGGACAGTAGGAGGGACAATAGGAGGGGCAGTGGGATGTGGCAGGGGGAGGGGCAGGGGGAGGGACAGTGGGAGGGACAGTGGGAGGTGCAGTAGGAGGGGCAGTGGGAGGGACAGTGGGAGGGTCAGTAGGAGGGGCATTGAAAGGGGCAGTAGGAGGGACAGTGGGAGGGACAGTAGGAGGGGCAGTGGGAGGGACAGTAGGAGGGACAGTAGGACGGACAGTAGGAGGGGCAGTGGGAGGGATAATAGGAGGGGCAGTGGGAGGGGCAGTGGGAGTGACAGTAGGAGGGGCAGTGGGAGGGACAGTGGGAGGGGCAGTAGGAGGGACAGTGGGAGGGGCAGTGGGAGGGCAGTAGGAGGGACAGTAGGAGGGACAGTAGGAGGGGCAGTGGGAGGGACAGTAGGGGGGCAGTGGGAGGGACAGTAGGAGGGGCAGTGGGAGGGACAGTAGGAGTGGCAGTGGGAAGGGGCAGTAGGAGTGACAGTGGGAGGGGCAGTGGGAGGGGCAGTAGGAGGGACAGTAGGAGGGGCAGTGGGAGGGACAGTAAGAGGGGCAGTGGGAGGGGCAGTGGGAGGGACAGTAGGAGGGGCAGTGGGAGGGGCAGTGGGAGGGGCAGTGGGAGGGACAGTAGGAGGTGCAGTCTGAGGGGCAGTGGGAGGGGCAGTAGGAGGGGCAGGGGGAGGGGCAGGGGGAGGGACAATAGGAGGGACAGTGGGAGGGGCAGTGGGAGGGACAGTGGGAGGGACATTGGGAAGGGGCAGTAGGAGGGACAGTGGGAGGGGCAGTGGGAGGGACAGTAGGAGGGACAGTAGGAGGGGCAGTGGGAGGGACAGTAGGAGGGGCAGTGGGTGGGACAGTAGGAGGGGCAGTGGGAGGGGCAGTGGGAGGGACAGTAGGAGGGGCAGTGGGAGGGGCAGTGGGAAGTGGCAGGGGGAGGGACAGTAGGAGGGGCAGTGGAAGGGACAGTAGGAGGGGCAGTGGAAGGGACAGTAGGAGGGGCAGTGGGAGGGACAGTAGGAGGGGCAGTGGGAGGGACAGTAGGAGGGGCAGTGGGAGGGGCAGTGAGAAGTGGCAGGGGGAGGGACAGTAGGAGGGGCAGTGGAAGGGACAGTAGGAGGGGCAGTGGAAGGGACAGTAGGAGGGGCAGTGGGAGGGGCAGTGGGAAGTGGCAGGGGGAGGGACAGTAGGAGGGACAGTGGGAGGGGCAGTGGGAGGGACAGTGGGAGGGGCAGTAGGAGGGACAGTAGGAGGGGCAGTGGGAGGGACAGTAGGAGGGGCAGTGGGAGGGGCAGTGGGAGGGACAGTAGGAGGGGCAGTGGAAGGGACAGTAGGAGGGGCAGTGTGAGGGGCAGTAGGAGGGGCAGGGGGAGGGGCAGGGGGAGGGACAGTAGGAGGGGCAGTAGGAGGGACAGTAGGAGGGACAGTAGGAGGGGCAGTGGGAGAGACAGTAGGAGGGGCAGTGGGAGGGGCAGTGGGAGGGACAGTAGGAGGGGCAGTGGAAGGGACAGTAGGAGGGGCAGTGGGAGGGGCAGTAGGAGGGGCAGGGGGAGGGGCAGGGGGAGGGACAGTAGGAGGGGCAGTAGGAGGGGCAGTGGGAGGGACAGTAGGGGGGCAGTGGGAGGGACAGTAGGAGGGGCAGTGGGAAGGGGCAGTAGGAGGGGCAGTGGGAGGGGCAGTGGGAAGTGGCAGGGGGAGGGACAGTAGGAGGGGCAGCACGGTAGCATTGTGGATAGCACAATCGCTTCACAGCTCGAGGCTCCCAGGTTCGATTCCGGCTTGGGTCACTGCCTGTGTGGAGTCTGCACATCCTCCCCGTGTGTGCGTGGGTTTCCTCCGGGTGCTCCGGTTTCCTCCCACAGTCCAAAGATGTGCAGGTTAGGTGGATTGGCCATGCTAAATTGCCCCTTAGTGTCCAAAATTGCCCTTAGTGTTGGGTGGGGTTACTGGGTTATGGGGACAGGGTAGAGTTGTTAACCTTGGGTAGGGTGCTCTTTCCAAGAGCAGGTGCAGACTCGATGGGCTGAATGGCCTCCTTCTGCACTGTAAATTCTATGATTCTATGATTCTATGTGGGAGGGGGAGTTACAGGGGTAGTGGTCTCCTAGGCTTGGCATTCTGTCCCGACCGCCCAGCATCCCACCCAAGATGGGAGTGGATGAGTTGACAAATGACTTGCTGAAATTCTGTAGCCGCTGATTCATATGGTTTGTCTTTCTCAAAACGCCTCCTAACTCTGAACTCAATCGAGAGTAGACTGATGGGGTGGTAATTGGCAGATTGGATTTGTCCTGCTGTTTGTGGACTGGACCTATCTGGGCAGCTTTCTACACTGTCAGATTGATGCCATTGCTGTAGCTCTCCTGGAAATCTTGGCGAGAGTATTGGCTAATTCCGGAATACAAATCTTCAGCAATACAGCGGGATATTGTCAGGGCCAGTTGCCTTTGCTGTATCCAGGGCCTTCAGTTATTTCCTGAAATCATGTGGAGTGAATCGAATTGTCTAAAGTCTGGGGACTGAGATGAATCATCCACTTGGCAATTCTGGCTGACGATTGTTGCCAGTGCTTATACATTTGTTTGCTCGGTTCTGCCATCGTTGAGGACTGAGCCATCTCATTGCGCCAGTTGCTTGTTTAAAGTATCTTGGAGCAATGGGATGGCTTTGCAGTCAGCAACTGTTGTGAGTTCAGTTCTAGGCGTCTCCCTCAATCTGTTTTGTTCTGGTTTCTGTTTTGCCAGTGGACCCGTGTGCGCTGGAGGATGTGGTGATTTAGGGACTATTACAATGGGGGGCGTGATACTGGCTCTTTCATATGGTTTGTATTGTGAGCAAAGCAGTAAAAAAACAAGGGCCATTATTGATACCAAAAACGGAGATTTACTGAAATATAAACACTAATAACATGAACCTCATAACCCACAGATGATAGGTGATGTCAATTAGTGGTTTATTTCCCTGGAAACCACATTGCTGATCATATATTTCAACCACACACAGCCCTTCCAAATTTCTGCTAATTAATGATTTTTTTATTTGAGTCATTGTTTTGTGCAGAATCAGTTACTGTTTGTGAGACTAGTGATGGATCCACTCTGCTCAAGGTCGGCCAAAGAGACTGTTTCGCACTGAAATCCTTCCACAGAGAACAGGAGGGTTTAACTGGTGGCAATCTGCCAGCTATCAGACTGGCTGCAGCAGAATAAAACTGGCTGGATGTGAATCTGTCCGTTTGCCACTGTAGGGGGTGGTACTTAGGGCTGGGCCAGGGGGTTTGTGGAATATTGGTTCTCTCTGACCAGGTTGGGATCAGGTACAGAATGACAGGAAGAGGGTTTACGCTGACTGAAACATGAGTGGGTGAACAGACAAGGAGCTGGATATGTACCAGAGTGCAGGCTGAATATGGGAAAGTGGGAGGAACATCAGCAGGTATTACAAAGAATGGGTCTGATCTCATTTCTATGAACACTCCAGTCCGTTGGACTGCACTGAATAACCTGTCCCTCATGGAAAGGTTTACGCAAAAAAGCACCTTTGAATGCAATGCCATCAGGGAGTGGTCTGCACGTTACGTCCGCGAGACCCTGCAGGGAATGGGGATAGGGGTTGCAGACTGTCGGAACACTTTGTCACCAGAACCTTCCAACAAGCACCAAGACATATCTTGGCTGGTAATGAGCTCCCAATAGATTCTCGGAGTCTCACCCGCTTCACGTGTTACCCTCAAAGGGGCCACGTTGGGCAGAGACTGTCGCTCACCTCCTCCCGGAATGTGCTTTTGCAAAGCAGGTCTGGGTAGAGATGCTGGGGTTTCTGTCACGGTTAATCGTGAGCAGATCCATGATGCAGGACTATGTGCTCGATGGGCTGTTCCCAGGCACACACATTGGGTTAAACACCAACTGTTGCTGCAGGAAGTTTGGTGAAACACGCTCCTGTTCTCTCCGGAGGTTGTTGGTTTTCCAGTGCGAGGAGCTGATGGGAACCGAGTGTTGCAGACTGGCAGATTCCAAAGTCCAGGACTACGTTTGAGGGACGCACTCAAGCTTGGGGAAGCCGCTGCCACAGAGGCTCAATGGGAAAATACTCCTGCTGTCACACTCTGGGGGGTTGGAAACATGTCAAACCCCTCCTGGCAGTATACATGGAATAAACATTGTAAATAAAACTGTCATCGGAAATGCAGTGAGGCTCCTCAGAGAGGCTATTGAATCCCCCCACTGCCCCTCCTAATGCACCTCCCACTGCCCCTCCCAATGCCCCCCAATGCTCCTCCCACTGCCCCCCACTGCCCCTCCCACTGCCCCTCCCACTGCCCCTCCCAATGCCCCCCAATGCTCCTCCCACTGCCCCCCACTGCCCCTCCCACTGCCCCTCCCAATGC
>NC_052164.1:1848124-1895405 GCF_902713615.1 Scyliorhinus canicula
CAGCCCCCCCAGCCCCCCAGCCCCCCCAACCCCCCCTCCCCCCAGCCCCCCCTCCCCCCCAGCCCCCCCTCCCCCCCAGCCCCCCCCCCCACCCCCCCCCTCCCCCCTCCCCACTCCCAACCCAAGGAAACAGCTCGGAGGAGAGCCCTGGCAAGGCATCCCAGCCCTTACCCACGCCCTGCGCCAGCACAGACACACACCTCGGTGGGAGACATTTGTGGACAGGCTTCGGGGACACAGGCTAATCACCACACAGCTGCTGATGGCCATCAGGTGGAGGCAGGAACCCCCCCAGGTGAGGCAGCAGTCAGAGGGCTGCTGGATCCCAGGACCCAGCTGGGTCCCAGCCTGATGCTGAGCCTGTGGACAAGGTTCTCCCAGAGTTGATGATAGGCCAGGGCCCTGAGATTGAGGAGGGGCTGTCAGTGACACTCCAGCGACCACAAGGCTGATTGGAGGAATCCCAAAGCTGTCAGGCGCAGGAGATGGTGCCAATAATACGTAGTACTGAGGCCAACACAGCTAGGGTGGCGACCACAGTGGAAACCCTGGAGCACGACATCCACAGCTTGTGTGGTAGTGTCCAAGGCATAGCTTAGTCAGTGACAACCATGGCTGAGGGCCTCGACATCATGTCCCAGATGCAGGTCGGCATTGCTGAGGCATTCCAGAGCGTGACGGAGTCACTGAGGACCATAGCTGAGGACGGTGACACCATGGTGCAGACAATGGCGAGCCTCCAGTTGACTCCGAGAACTCTTGAGCTCACTCCAGATGCCCCTCTATCCACTGGAGTCCCCCAGGGCCCTCTGAGCGCCGTCAAGGAGGAGGTAGCGCTGGAGGCCAACCTGGGAGTGCCACCAAGGATACGATGACGGCCTCCCCCCCTGACACCGGCCCACCTCAAGGGCAGAACAGGGTGGCATGGCGATGGCAGTGACACCAGCAGGTTCGGCCAGGGCCTTCTGGCTCCAGGTTCTGGAGGATGTCCGCCTGGGGCTTTGGTTCTCCAGGGCGTGGAGAGCAGCGGCTGCCTCCACCTGTAATGTGCAGCCTGGGGATACACCAAGACGTAGCGGAAGATCAAGAGGAGTGAGGGGCACAGAGTGGGCACTGGTGGGGTCACTATCTGTAACTGAGGGGCAATTGAAATCTGTCACAGTAAAATCTTCACCATTAAAACATGTCACACCTGATATATGTGAAGCCTTTGTCATGTTAATTAATACAGCGGATCTGCTCTGCACCCCCCCCCCCCCCCCCGCGCAGTGGTCTGAGATCAAACACCCCCGATGTACACCCCGTCCAGAGGGTGGGTGTGAGGCGCTGTCAGTGGAAAGACAGGAGTCAGACTTGAGCTTCCCAGAGCTTCTCTCACAGCGAGTGAGCATCACTCCCCTGCCTGGTACCGCAACTCACTGACGGTGACTGTTACTCACTGACTGAGCCCACACAGGACCATCACCCTGGAGTCATGTTACACAGACCCTTGGAGGGGGGAACAGGGTGGTTGGGAGGGGGGGGGTGATGTGACAGGGAGGAGGGGTTTTGGGGGGAATAGGTGGAGGGTGTCATGTGAGAGTACCTTTAAGAAATGGGTGTTTAAGAAATGTACCTTTAAGAAATGGGCGTTTATCAGTGATGTCAGAGTGTGGGTGGAGCTGGGCTGTCTGTCAGCTTTTTACTTTCATTTTAGGCTGTTTGCAGGGTGTGTTTTAGTTTCCTTTTCAGAGCTGGACAGCTGCAGTCACAGCCAGAAGGGGTATTAGTCTCTCTCTCTGTAATCTAAAGACTGTAAATCGATCCTTTGGTGATTTAAAACTAATAACTGCTCTCAGTAGTGACTTTAACCTGATGTGCTTCTGTTAAAAGTTTTGTTTTAAGTCTTATGGATGTTAAAAGGACAGCTTAAGGATTACTTAGTGTTGTATTCTTTGGGGGATGTATTTGAATTAATGGTTGCTAAGATGTTCACTGTATGTTTTAAAAAGGTTAACTTGAGTTCATAGAATAAACATTGTTTTGCTTTAAAAAATACTTTTCCATTTCTGCTGTGCCACACCTGTAGAGTGGGCCGTGTGCTCCCCATACCACAATCTAGTAAAAGTTGTGGGTCAGGTGAACTCCATGATACACTTTGGGATTCTCTAAACCCTGGCCCATAACAGGGGGATGGGGGAATGTGGGTAAAATGCAGGGGGAATGGGGAACACACCCACACATAAACACACATCCGCTGAAATACAACATACGCAAATACTCAATCCTCAGACAGACACCCACATAAACACACACACGCACACACTCACACAAACATACACACGCACACACTCACACAAACATACACACGCACACACTCACACAAACATACACACGCACACACTCACACAAACATACACACGCACACACTCATACACACGCACACACTCACACAAACATACACACGCACACACTCACACAAACATACACACGCACACACTCACACAAACATACACACGCACACTCACACAAACATACACACGCACACACTCACACAAACATACACACGCACACACTCACACAAACATACACACGCACACACTCACACAAACATACACACGCACACACTCACACAAACATACACACGCACACTCACACAAACATACACACGCACACACTCACACAAACATACACACGCACACACTCACACAAACATACACACGCACACACTCACACTCACATAAACACACACGTACACACTCACACCCACATAAACACACACACGTACACACTCACACCCACATAAACATACACACATACACACTCACACCAACACAAACATACACACGCACACACTCACACTCACATAAACATACACACGCACACACTCACACTCACATAAACACACACATACTCACACTCACATAAACACACACACACTCACACTCACATAAACACACACGCACACACTCACACCCACATAAACACACACATGTACACACTCACACATGCACACTCACATAAACACATACTCACATAAACATACACACGCACACACTCACACTCACATAAACACACACACGCACACACTCACACAAACATACACACGCACACACTCACACTCACATAAACACACACGTACACACTCACACCCACATAAACACACACACGTACACACTCATACCCACATAAACACACACACATACACACTCACACCCACACAAACATACACACGCACACACTCACACTCACATAAACATACACACGCACACACTCACACTCACATAAACACACACACACTCACACTCACATAAACACACACACACTCACACTCACATAAACACACACGCACACACTCACACCCACATAAACACACACATGTACACACTCACACATGCACACTCACATAAACACATACTCACATAAACATACACACGCACACACTCACACTCACATAAACACACACACACGCACACACACTCACATAAACACACACACGCACACACTCACATAAACACACACACGCACACACTCACACTCACATAAACACACACACGCACACACTCACACTCACAAAAACACACACACACACGCACACATACTCACATAAACACACACACGCACATACTCACATAAACATGCACACTCACATAAACACACACGCACACACTCACACCCACATAAACACACACATGTACACACTCACACATGCACACTCACATAAACACATACTCACATAAACGTACACACGCACACACTCACACTCACATAAACACACACACACGCACACACACTCACATAAATACACACACGCACATACTCACATAAACACGCACACTCACATAAACACACACACGCACACACTCACACCCACATAAACACACACAAAAACACACACACACAGACACACACAGCAAACATAGACGCACACACAGATACACCGACACACAGACACACACAGCATACACAGACACACACACACAGACACACATAGCATACACAGACACACACACAGCATACACAGACACACACACACAGACACACACAGCATACACAGACACACACACAGACACACACAGCATACACAAATACACACAGACACACTGAAACACAAATCAACACACAGAGAAACAACACATATACACACACATGGAAACACAGACACACACACACAGAAACACAATCAAACACACACCCATTTGGAACTGTAAATGGCATCCTCTCAAAATCCTCAATTGTTGTTAGTTGTGGTTAAACAGGACACTTCCTACTTGTGTTAAACACGGGGCAGAGAAACGAGCATCTGAAAAAGAATGGAAATTCAAAAGGCATGTTGAATCCACAGATGTTCTCGCTGAGTAGCGAGCTCTCCCCAGATGTTCTCGCTGAGTAGCGAGCTCTCCCCAGATGTTCTCGCTGAGTATCGAGCTCTCCCCAGATGTTCTCGCTGAGTAGCGAGCTCTCCCCAGATGTTCTCGCTGAGTAGCGAGCTCTCCCCAGATGATCTCGCTGAGTAGCGAGCTCTCCCCAGATGTTCTCGCTGAGTATCGAGCTCTCCCCAGATGATCTCGCTGAGTATCGAGCTCTCCCCAGATGTTCTCGCTGAGTATCGAGCTCTCCCCAGATGTTCTCGCTGAGTAGCGAGCTCTCCCCAGATGTTCTCGCTGAGTATCGAGCTCTCCCCAGATGTTCTCGCTGAGTAGCGAGCTCTCCCCAGATGTTCTCGCTGAGTATCGAGCTCTCCCCAGATGTTCTCGCTGAGTAGCGAGCTCTCCCCAGATGATCTCACTGAGTAGCGAGCTCACCCCAGGCATTAGCAATCCCGCAGCTCCTGCGAGAGAAAGGAAAACTAATTTCAGAAAAGCAGATTCCAAAATGGTCGCTGGACAATTCCTCTGCAACTCTAGAACATTGTTCTGGGGGAACAGTGATGATGAACTAATTATCTCAACATCCAGATCTCTCATAACTTGCCCGTTTGCACAAGTTGGCAACAACAGACCCAGACTCTGAATAAATAATACAGCAGTTTAGCATTCGGGGAAAGAGAAACCCCAAACTCAATATTGATATAACTCAGACACTTTGTCCCCTTGTTCTGCTGAAATGTCTTTGAAATATTCTTCCTGGGCCAGTTGATTATTTGAAATACATCAATCTGGTCTCTGTGAAATTGTTGTTTACTCGAGGAGAAAGGTCCGTCTCTCTAGCGGATTATGAGATTTTACCCAGCTCACCCTGTCTTGACCCTTCTGTTCCTGTGAGAGGGACTGGGCAATATTCTAGCTGGGGCCTGACCATTGTCCAGCACAGGGGTGAAAGGCAATTTGACATTGGATTGCCTCGGCAGTGACTGTAACTCGGTTTGCTTCCATTAGAGAATATCCCAGTCATTTTGCGCCAAATAAACAAAGATTAAGAGAGAACATTGGACCCAGGTCTGTGCGGTTTGACTTTATTTCAATGTAATGATTCTGTGACTCACAAGTGCTGAAACCACTGATTAGGTTACATTCGATATCAAGTCCCAAGAAGTGTGCGTGCAGAAAGAAACTGTGTTTAACTACCCTGTGATATGGAGCATTTTGTGCAAGAATTGAAAAATATAGGACTCCTTAATTTAAAAATTTTTTTTAGAGTACCCAATTAATTTTTTCCAATTAAGGGGCAATTTAGCATGTTCAATCCACCTACCCTGCACATCTTTGGGTTGTGGGGGTGAAACCCACGCAGACACGGGGAGAATGTGCAAACTCCACACGGACAGTGACCCAGAGCCGGGATCGAACCTGGGACCTCGGCGCCGTGAGGCAGCAGGGCTAACCCACTGTGCCACCGTGCCGCCCTGGGACCTCGGCACCGTGAGGCAGCAGTGCTAACCCACTGCGCCAGCCTGCTGCACATTAGGACTCCTTAATCAGTTCCTCAGCTCCTGAAGGCGGCCCAGTGATGGGAGGCAGCAACCCTCAGGTTTCAGAGAGGCCTTGTCACTTTGTGGCACGTCATGTTCAGCAACATTCAAGGAGCACATGGGGGGAACTGCAACAATTGTTTATTCCTGTCTGGCACAGAAGTATAAAAACTGGCAAGTCATGTATAGACCTTGGTAAGGCCGCACTTGGAATATTGCGCACAATTCTGGTCACTACACTACCAGGAGGATGTGGAGGCTTTGGAGAGGGTGCAGAGGAGGTTTACCAGGATGTTGCCTGGTCTGGAGGGTGTTAGCTATGCGGAGAGGCTGAATAGACTCGGGCTGTTTTCATTAGAAAGACAGAGGTTGAGGGGTGACTGATAGAGGTCTACAAGATTATGAGGGGCATGGATAGAGTGGATGGGCAGGCACTCTTTCCCAGGGTGGAGGGGTCAGTAATTGGGGGGCAGAGGTTTAGGGTCCGTGGGACAAAGTTTAGAGGAGATGTGTGAGGCAGGTTTTTTACACAGAGGGTGGTGAGTCCCTGGAACGCGCTGCCAGGGGAGGTTGTGGAAGCAGATACATTAACGGCGTTCAAAAGGCATCTTGACAAACACATGGATAGGATGGGTATAGAGGGATACGGCACAAGGAAGGGCTGAGGGTTTTGGCCAAGGGTGGTATCATGACCAGTACAAGCTTGGAGGGCCGAAGGGCCTGTTCCTGTTCTTTGTTCTTTGAAAGGTGGCCTATCCGTGGTTACAAGTGAAATTAGAGATAATATTCGATCCAAGGAAGAAGCAGACGGATTGGCCAGAAAAACAACAGGTCTGAGGAGTGGGATCAGTTTAGAATTCAGCAAAGGAGGATCAAGGGATTGATTAAGAAGGGGGAAAATACAGGACGAGAGTAAGCTTACAGGAACATAAAAACTGACAATAAAAGTTTCTATCGGTACGTGAAGAGAAAATGGTTGGTGAAGATAAATGTGGGTCCCTTATAGTCAGAAACAGGGGATTGTATAATCGGGGGCAAAGAAATGGCTGAGCAACTAAACACATACTCTGGTTCTGTCTTCACAAATGAGGACACCAATCAGATACCAGAAATATTGGGTAATGCAGAGTTTAGTGAGAGGGAGGAACTGAAGGAGATGAATATTCATAGAGAAATGATGTTGGGAAAATTGATGGGATTAAAAGGTGATTAATCCCCAGGGCCTGATAATCCATATCCAGAGTAATTAAGGAAGTGGCTCTAGAAATAGTGGCTTCATTGATGGTCATCTTCCAGAATGGTATAGACTCTGGAACACTCCCTGCAGATTGGAGGGTGGCTAATGTAACTGCACTGTTTAGAAAGGGAGGTAGAGAGTGAACAGGGAATTATAGACCAGTCAGCCTGCTGGGGGTCGGAGAATTTCGCCCCAGAGTTGTGGATAAATTTCTTCACCCAGAGAGTGGTTGGCCTGTGGAATTCGATACCACAGGAAGTAGTTGAGGTCAAAACATTTTTCTTTTCAAGATGCAGTTAGATGTAACACTTAGGGAGAAGGGGGAACGAAGGATATAGGGGAAAGTGGGATCAGGCTATTGAGTTGGATGATCAGCTATGATCATAATGAATGGCAGAGCCGGCTTAAAGGGCTTGAAAACACCTTGAAAACATACTTGTTTTGGCCTCAACTACTTCTTGTGATAACAAATTCCATTAGAGACAGACGATTAAAAACTCGATGGGTCGTAAAGGAGAGGTTTAGGCAGAAACTTCCAGAGTTTAGGGCCCAGGAAACCAAAGTCATAGCCAAGAGTGGCAGAATTATTAAAATTGGATATGCTCAAGATGGCAGAATTGGATGAGAACAGATATCGAGCGGGGATGCGAGACTGGAACAGGGATCGGGAGAGGTGAGGCCATGGAGAGATTGGCAAGGGGCCAATTGGGCAAGGGACCAATTGGGCAAGGGGCCAATTGGGCAAGGGGCCAATTGGGCAAGGGGTCAGTGTAGATCAAACTAGCTCAATGGGTGATGGGGGAATATGAGCAAAAACACGCAATGGGAATCTCACCTTTAAATCGCTTCTGTTCATCATTGACTTGTAGGAGCAATAGTCGGCCCAATCCCTGGGGACAGTCAGTTACCAGGACAACATTTTGTTCCATTTTTCTTTCTGGATTTCTTCCAGGATCCCAAGAACACACAATCCAGAAAATAAGATTGTAATCCTACACTTACCTACACTGTGATTCTGCACAGTCAGATGGATGTTTGGCATGTTTGAGGCCCTAATACTGAAAACAAGAAGTGACTAAAAATCAACATTTCTTCAAGCTGGCCTTGGGTTAAAAGATTTAAATCTGTTAAGTTTTAAATAGTGAATGTGACAAGTACAGATGATCACAAATCTCTTTGTGAAATTACTTTCCAGAGACTGTTCACTCGTACAGTCCTAAAATTAGACACCCTTTAATAATTCAGTGACTGCATGGCTTCCATTCTGTAGATTCTGTAAGTGTGTTTGTGTCTGAACCCTTCTGTAACATTTCCATCCAGTGACAGACATGATCAGCCCGAGTCTGCTTTACAGAGAACAGCAGCCCTTCTATCTGTTATTGGGGATAGTAGTCTCTGTATTTTATAGAGTATGACAAACCCTACACGTATTACAGAAAGTAACAGCTCCTGTGTAAATCACAGCTAATCGTTGCTGACACCAACGGTGAATCGGGGGAGTTCCACGTCAGAAAGCTCAGCGCCATACCCGCACCGATTCCAGTGCCGGTGAGCGACTCGCACCGGCACCGCATGGAACACCCACAGAACACAAGAGAAACGGTGGGAGAGTCGGCGGGTCTGTGATGGACACGCGAAGGGCTAACAAGCTGCAGCTGCACGTACACTATACACCACTCACACACACACCCATCGCGCCCGAAAAGATGGTACTTGCTGTACTGGACCACATCCCTGTTCACCCCAACCCCACAGCCCACCTCCTGGCAATCCCCCACTACCCCCACCCCAGCCCTGGCAGAAGCCCCCCGGCCAGCGGCACGACTGTCGGTGAAGTATGGCGATGTTGGACACTGTCCAGACCTTGTCTTTCGCTCTCCGCAGCCACCAGGCCAGGATCACTTTTTGTGAGAACACACGTGGACCACGCCGTCGGGAACGCGACCCATCGGAGGGGCATGCGATTGCAACTGCGCAAAGCGTGCATCGTCATGATGTCGTTTTTGAGGGGGCGGAGCATCACGATTCGGCGTCAAATCGGTGCACACGCCCCGATTTCAGCATCGGGATCTATCCTCTGCCCAATCACACGCCCCGATTTCAGCATCGGGAGCTACTCTCTGCCCAATCACACGCCCCGATTTCAGCATCGGGAGCTACTCTCTGCCCAATCACACGCCCCGATTTCAGCATCGGGAGCTACTCACTGCCCAATCACACGCCCCGATTTCAGCCTCGGGATCTATTCTCTGCCCAATCGCACGCCCCGATTTCAGCATCGGGAGCTACTCTCTGCCCAATCACACGCCCCGATTTCAGCCTCGGGATCTATTCTCTGCCCAATCGCACGCCCCGATTTCAGCATCGGGAGCTACTCTCTGCCCAATCACACGCCCCGATTTCAGCATTGGGATCTATTCTCTGTCCAATCACACGCCCCGATTTCAGCATAGGGATCTATTCTCTGCCCAATCACACGCCCCGATTTCAGCATCGGGATCTATTCTCTGCCCAATCACACGCCCCGATTTCAGCCTCGGGATCTATTCTCTGCCCAATCACACGCCCCGATTTCAGCCTCGGGATCTAGTCTCTGCCCAATCGCACGCCCCGATTTCAGCCTCGGGATCTATTCTCTGCCCAATCGCACGCCCCGATTTCAGCCTCGGGATCTATTCTCTGCCCAATCGCACGCCCTGATTTTGGCGTCAGCCAATGGAGAACCCTGCCCGTGATCTCTCTATCTTACTCACAGAGCTTCCTGGATTGAACCCTATCCGGGTTGATTGGCTATGTCTTTAGGTCAATCGGGTGATTGTTTGTCAGAGGGGGTGATGTTGGACCCTGTTCTAGCTGAGCCTCCAGTTCAGCCTATGTAAACATTGATCGAGAATGTTCTGGTTGCACTTGTTCTCTGACCCTATGGTGTCTGCGGCCCATTGACCTGTACCTGCTTCCAGATTAACTCTCATGAAACTCTGCCCGGGAGTAAGAACACTAAGTGAGAAGTTGTAGAGAGTAATGGTAAAGTCGCCATCGGCTGCTTTCCCCTGTGAGGGGGAGAGCTGACTGGAGGTGGTTTAACCCGGGGATCACCCGAGGGGCAAGGTTGAGAAGGCGGGGCCTTCATGAATAACCTCAGCCGATACGGGAATTGAACCCACGCTGCTGGCCTGGATCATGAACCAGCTGTCCAGCCAACTCAGCTAAACCAACAAGTAGCTGCTCTTAGGGGCAGGATTAGTAGTAGTAAAACCAACAAAGCTCTAGCATTAGTTGAACAACAGCAAGTTGTATTTATATCATTGCTTTTAATATAATAAAATGTCCCAAAACTCTCCACTGAAGCAGGAAGGGGCATATTATCTTTTCTTAAATTCTCTGACAGGATGTGGGCGTTGCTGGTTAGGCCATCATTTGTTGCCCATCCCTAATTGTCCTTCAGAAGGTGCTGGTTGATGCACTATCAATTCAACGAGATGAGAGTAGAATGTAATTGAGGCTTTATTACACAGAGATGTGTTGCCTCCTACAGCAGCTGACGGAATGGCTGCTGTACAGAGAGCACACACATTTATACTCCGTCGACTGGGCGGAGCCAGCAGGCAGGGATCTACAGGGCCCTTACCGTAAAACCCATATATACAATATAATACATCAGTGGTGACTACCACAGTGGTGAGCTGCCTTCTTGAACCGCTGAAACCCCTGAGGTGTAGGTACACCCGCTGTGCTGTTAGGGAGGGAGTTCCAGGAATTTTACCCAGCGACAATGAAAATAGTAAAGGTCAGTACTCGTCAAATTAGTTGTAATGAAGGGCGACACAGTGGCATATGGAGAATCCCACCACTGGGAACCTCAATCGAATTCAGGAAGCGTAGTGGAGAACATGCCCCTGTCTACATCAATGGGAACGAAGTAGAAAGGGTCGAGAGTTTTTAGGTGTACAGATGACCAACAGCCTGTCCTGGTCCCCCCATGCCAATACTATAGTTAAGAAAGCTCACCAACGGCTCTACTTTCTCAGAAGACTGAGGAAATTTGGCATGTCAGCTGCGACCCTCACCAGCTTCTACAGATGCACCATAGAAAGCATTCTTTCTGGTTGTATCTCAGCTTGGTATGGAGCCTGCTCTGCCCAAGACCGCAGAAACTACAAAAGGTTGTGAATGTAGCCCAGTCCATCACACAAACCAGCCTCCCATCCATTGACTCTATCTATAATTCCCGCTGCCTCAGAAAGGCAGCCAGCATGATTAAGGACCCCACGCATCCCGGGCATACTCTCTTCCACCTTCCGTCAGGAAATAGCTACCAAAGTTTGAGGTCACGTACCAACCGACTCAAGAACAGCTTCTTCCCCACTGCCATCAGACTTTTGAATGGACCTACCTCGTATTAAGTTGATCTTTTCTCTACACCTTGCTATAACTGTAACATTATATTTGGGGCCTCACGGTAGCATGGTGGTTAGCATCAATGCTTCACAGCTCCAGGGTCCCAGGTTCGATTCCCGGCTGGGTCACTGTCTGTGTGGAGTCTGCACGTCCTCCCCCTGTGTGCGTGGGTTTCCTCCGGGTGCTCCGGTTTCCTCCCACAGTCCAAAGATGTGCGGGTTAGGTGGATTGGCCATGCTAAATTGCCCGTAGTGTAAGGTTAATGGGGGGATTGTTGGGTTACGGGTATACGGGTTACGTGGGTTTAAGTAGGGTGATCATTGCTCGGCACAACATCGAAGGCCGAAGGGCCTGTTCTGTGCTGTAATGTTCTATTCTATTCTGCAGTCTCTCCTTCCCTATGTATGGTATGCATTGTTTGTACAGCATGCAAGGAACAATACTTTTCACTGTATACTAATACATGTGACAATAATAAATCAAATCAAATCATTTAAATATATTATAATATCATTAATATCATTAGTGAGTCCTCCCGCTGGAACATTCCCAGTCACTGAACATTCTCTCTAAAGAGAGAGCTGAGACGAGCAAGGAGGGGACATGAGAAGTCTTTGGCAGGTAGGATCAAGGAAAACCCAAAAGCTTTCTATAGGTATGTCAGGAATAAAAGAATGACTAGGGTAAGAGTAGGGCCAATCAAGGACAGTGGTGGGAAGTTGTGTGTGGAGGCTGAGGAGATAAGCGAGATACTAAATGAATACTTTTCGTCAGTATTCACTCAGGAAAAAGATAATATTGTGGAGGAGAATGCTGAGACCCAGGCTATTAGAATAGATGGCATTGAGGTGCGTAGGGAAGAAGTGTTGGCAATTCTGGACAAGGTGAAAATAGATAAGTCCCCGGGGCCGGATGGGATTTATCCTAGGATTCTCTGGGAAGCCAGGGAAGAGATTGCTGAGCCTTTGGCTTTGATTTTTAGGTCATCATTGGCTACAGGAATAGTGCCAGAGGACTGGAGGATAGCAAATGTGGTCCCTTTGTTCAAGAAGGGGAGTAGAGATAACCCCGGTAACTATAGGCCGGTGAGCCTAACGTCTGTGGTGGGTAAGGTCTTGGAGAGGATTATAAAAGATACGATTTATAATCATCTAGATAGGAATAATATGATTAGGGATAGTCAGCATGGTTTTGTGAAGGGTAGGTCATGCCTCACAAACCTTATTGAGTTCTTTGAGAAGGTGACTGAACAGGTAGACGAGGGTAGAGCAGTTGATGTGGTGTATATGGATTTCAGTAAAGCGTTTGATAAGGTTCCCCACGGTCGGCTATTGCAGAAAATACGGAGGCTGGGGATTGAGGGTGATTTAGAGATGTGGATCAGAAATTGGCTAGTTGAAAGAAGACAGAGAGTGGCAGTTGATGGGAAATGTTCAGAATGGAGTTCAGTTACGAGTGGCGTACCACAAGGATCTGTTCTGGGGCCGTTGCTGTTTGTAATTTTTATAAATGACCTAGAGGAGGGCGCAGAAGGATGGGTGAGTAAATTTGCAGACGACACTAAAGTCGGTGGAGTTGTAGACAGTGCGGAAGGATGTTGCAGGTTACAGAGGGACATAGATAAGCTGCAGAGCTGGGCTGAGAGGTGGCAAATGGAGTTTAATGTGGAGAAGTGTGAGGTGATTCACTTTGGAAAGAATAACAGGAATGCGGAATATTTGGCTAATGGTAAAATTCTTGGTAGTGTGGATGAGCAGAGGGATCTCGGTGTCCATGTACATAGATCCCTGAAAGTTGCCACCCAGGTTGATAGGGTTGTGAAGAAGGCCTATGGTGTGTTGGCCTTTATTGGTAGAGGGATTGAGTTCCGGAGCCATGAGGTCATGTTGCAGTTGTACAAAACTCTAGTACGGCCGCATTTGGAGTATTGCGTACAGTTCTGGTCGCCTCATTATAGGAAGGACGTGGAAGCTTTGGAACGGGTGCAGAGGAGATTTACCAGGATGCTGCCTGGTATGGAGGGAAAATCTTATGAGGAAAGGCTGATGGACTTGAGGTTGTTTTCGTTAGAGAGAAGAAGGTTAAGAGGTGACTTAATAGAGGCATACAAAATGATCAGAGGGTTAGATAGGGTGGACAGCGAGAGCCTTCTCCCGCGGATGGAGGTGGCTAGCACGAGGGGACATAGCCTTAAATTGAGGGGTAATAGATATAGGACAGAGGTCAGAGGTAGGTTTTTTACGCAAAGAGTGGTGAGGCCGTGGAATGCCCTACCTGCAACAGTAGTGAACTCGCCAACATTGAGGGCATTTAAAAGTTTATTGGATAAGCATATGGATGATAAGGGCATAGTGTAGGTTAGATGGCCTTTAGTTTTTTTTTCCATGTCGGTGCAACATCGAGGGCCGAAGGGCCTGTACTGCGCTGTATCGTTCTATGTTCTATGTTCTATTCCCAGTCACTGAACATTCCCAGTCACTGGCGGTCACGGGGGGGGGGGGGGTTAGTATCGGCACCTCACCGAGTCTTCCCGGCCCTTCATGAACCTTTAGGTTTAAGGTGGCATCTGGTTTCTCCGTGCTGGGCGTCTGGTGATAACAACACTGAGGGATTCCCCCTCCAGAGTGTCAGCTGGAAAATGGGTGGGAACAAATGAATCAGCACAGGAATGACTGCAAAGTCCCTGGGTGGGGTCCCGTGAGATGCCAGGCTGCACAGGCCGAGTGGGGGACTCTGAAAAGGGGCGATTCCCTGCCTCATGAGGCATGAAGCCCCTCACACAGCGGGTTGGACAACAGCAGTGAGAGTTACCCCCCCAAACTCAGGCAGCAGTGTGTGAGATGTCTGGAATGTCAAAGGTCCAGGTTACAGAGGCCAGGCTGTCAAGGAATAGTGTCTAGGTGGATGGATGTTCTCAGGTGAAGTTAACATGCTAATTTCAGTCTTCACCCACATCAGGTCTGTCTCGCCTGCCACAAGGTGAAGCCAGTTGGCTAATCAGCTCCTTGACCCTTCATGAAAATTAAATTGTGCCAATTTAGTCAGTACCGCAATACTTGAGTGTGTTACTGATTGGGTCTAATTTTTAACCCACTCCTAACATTCCCGTTTAGCCTTTCAGGGATTGCCACTTTAACCTGTTCCTCAGTTTATTTGATTTAATTTACTTGGTTATTTGTGCTCATTAAGTTAGTTGGATGCCTGTGATATTTCTGCCCAGGAAGGGAGATCTCCGCCTGGTCTCCTTCCTCAGCTCCGACCAGAAAGTCTTCGCCAGGGCAATGTCTTCACGGCTTGGCTCTGCTGACCAGTCCTACACAGTCCCAGGCTCAACCATCTGCCACGGGTGGCACGGTAGCACAGTGGTTAGCACTGTGGCTTCACAGCCCCAGGGTCCCAGGTCTGATTCCCCGCTGGGTGACTGTCTGTGCGGAGTCTGCACGTTCTCCCTGTGTCTGCATGGGTTTCCTCCGGGTGCTCCGGTTTCCTCCCACAGTCCAAAGACGTGCAGGTTAGGTGGATTGGCCATGATAAATTGCCCTTAGTGATCAAAAAAGGTTAGGAGGGGTTATTGGGTTATGGGGATAGGGTGGAAGTGAGGGCTTAAGTGGGTCGGTGCAGACTCGATGGGCCGAATGGCCTCCTCCTGCACTGTATGTTCTATCTATGACAACATTCACCTAGTCCGGGACATGATCCCTCATTCCCAGAGTGCTGGTCTGTCAAGCGACTTCCTGTCTCTTGACCAGGAGAAGGCATTCAACAGGTGGATCCCGAATTTCTGTTCGGAACTGGATGGCTGTCCCGGTTCGGATGCACTTTGCTGCCCGGATCTGACTTCTGTAGGAGGCCGCAGAGTGTCTCCTTCACTGTGGGAGAGGAGTTCACCAGGGCCGCTCCTTGTCTGGAAAAGGGTATACTATCTGAGTGGAGCCTTTTCAGCGCCTCTTGCGGAGCAGGTTGTTGGGACTGAGTCTGCACAGGCCAGGCATCGGGGTGGTCCTTTCGGCTTACGCTGATCTTCTCCTCATGTTCACGGACCCTGCTGACCTGTGGAGGATATGCAGCACCTCAGGCAGTGTGAAAGTTTGCAGGCTGCAAACATATAATTCGATTAGAAAACTCACGTCCAGAGAGGTAGTCACCACAACGACCTTTGACCAGATAGTGAAATTGGTCAAAGGTCAACCCAAGGCCCTCGATTATCCTCCAACGTTATAAGTTTAACTCTACAGCGAAGGACCATGAAGAGTCTGCCTCAGCTTCATAGCCAGGCTTTGTCACTCACTGCGCACTGTCAGTTCGGGACTGCACTCAGTGACATGTTGCGTGACCGGCTGGTTTGTGACATACTCAACCTCAATATCCAGAAGAAGCTGCTGGCTGAAACCACATTGGGAAAAGCGATCAAGGTAGCTCAGGCCACTGAAATGCAAAGCCAGGCTGAAGGGGAGATCAATCAAGTGGTACAGCAGTGAGGGACATGGAAGGATCAACAGGCACAGCAGAGAACCAGACTTCGCTCCCTGGGACTGGACCAGAGTCAACGATCCGTGCACCTGCCCAAATCTGAGGCAGACTGTTATCACTGCGAGGGGACCATCTCCAAGATGCCTTCCCTGTTCGGGAGTTTGTGTGTTTCTGATGCAATCACAGGGATCACATTCAACCTCATTGCTGTGTTCAGCAAAAGGCACCAGTGCAAAAAATAACAGCAGCAGCCTATAGCGCCACTGAACATAGTGGAGAACATCTCTGAAGAGCAGCATGCAATGAATCGGTTAAATGCAATCCAGTCAATAAGATGGACACAAGTGAAATTGTCTTGAATGTAAACGGCAAACCCCTCACAATGGAAGTCGAGATAGGTCATTGTGGGAGAGAAGACTTTCCAAAATCTTCGTGCAGGAACTCAGTCTTTACGTTTCGACAGAGCGACAGCCAAACCGTCCACTGTTACTGGGGAAACTTTGAAAATCCATGGAACCACCAACACACACGTGGTGTACAAAAGGTGGGAGGCCAATCTGCCCCTGGGTGTTGTGAAGGGCATGGATCTAACCTGGTGGGAAGAGATGGTTCCAGAAGATCCGCCTCAACAGGCTGGAAATTTTCACAATATCCAACAGAATCCTCCAAGAGGAGGTTTTACACAAGGAACTGGGATTGATCAAAGGTGCCAAAGTCAAAATCTATGTCAATCCGAATTTGACATCCAAATTCTTCCTCTGACTGGACCACAGCCACATGTCCTGCAGCAGAACGTTGAAGCAGAGATAAAGAGCTGAGCATCAAACCAGTTCAGTTCTGCGAGAGCCCAGCCCCAATTTGTAAACTGTGAGGAAAGGAGACTTCACCCCGGGGGCGATTCCCCCGACAACCAGGGATACGTCGTATTAAACAAAAACCCGAGGGGCAGAGTGACCGAGGGGCAGGGTGACCGAGGGGCAGGGTGACCGAGGGGCAGGGTGACCGAGGGGCAGGGTGACCGAGGGGCAGGGTGACCGAGGGGCAGAGTGACCGAGGGGCAGAGTGACCGAGGGGCAGGGTGACCGAGGGGCAGGGTGACCGAGGGGCAGGGTGACCGAGGGGCAGGGTGACCGAGGGGCAGAGTGACCGAGGGGCAGGGTGACTGAGGGGCAGGGTGACCGAGGGGCAGGGTGACCGAGGGGCAGGGTGACCGAGGGGCAGAGTGACCGAGGGGCAGAGTGACCGAGGGGCAGAGTGACCGAGGGGCAGGGTGACCGAGGGGCAGGGTGACCGAGGGGCAGGGTGGCGAGGGGCGAGGTGACCGAGGGGCAGGGGCAGGGTGACCGAGGGGCGAGGTTACCGAGGGGCGAGGTGACTGAGGGGCAGGGAGATCATGGGGCAGGGTGACCGAGGGGCAGGATGACCGAGGGGCAGGATGACCGAGGGGCAGGATGACCGAGGGGCGAGGTGACCGAGGGGCACGGTGACCGAGGGGCGAGGTTACCGAGGGGCAGGGTGACTGAGGGGCAGGGTGACCGAGGGGCAGAGTGACCGAGGGGCAGGGTGACCGAGGGGCAGGATGACTGAGGGGCAGGGTGACCGAGGGGCAAGGTGACCGAGGGGCAGGATGACCGAGGGGCAGGGAGACCGAGGGGCAGGGTGGCCGAGGGGCAGGGGCAGGGTGACCGAGGGTCAGAGTGACCGAGGGGCGAGGTGACTGAGGGGCAGGGTGGCCGAGGGGCAGGGTGACTGAGGGGCAGGGTGACCGAGGGGAAAGCTGACCGAGGGGCAGGGTGACCGAGGGGCAGGGTGACCGAGGGGAAAGCTGACCGAGGGGCAGGGTGACCGAGGGGCAGGGTGACCGAGGGGCAGGGTGACCGAGGGACAGGGTGACCGAGGGGCAGGGTGACCGAGGGGCAGGGTGACCGAGGGGCAGGGTGACCGAGGGACAGGGTGACTGAGGGACAGGGTGACCGAGGGGAAAGCTGACCGAGGGGCAGGGTGACCGAGGGGCAGGGTGACCGAGGGGCAGGGTGACCGAGGGGCAGAGTGACCAAGGGGCAGGGTGGCCGAGGGGCAGGGTGATCGAGGGGCAGGGTGACTGAGGGGCAGGGTGACTGAGGGGCAGGGTGACCGAGGGACAGAGTGACCGAGGGGCAGGGTGACCGAGGGGCAGGGTGACAGAGGGTCAGGGAGACCGAGGGGCAGTGACCGAGGGGCAGGGTGACCGAGGGGCAGGGTGACCGAGGGGCAGGGTGACTGAGGGGCAGGGTGACTGAGGGGAAAGCTGACCGAGGGGCAGGGTGACCGAGGGGCAGGGTGACCGAGGGGCAGGGAGACCGAGGGGCAGGGTGACTGAGGGGCAGAGTGACCGAGGGGCAGGGTGACCGAGGAGCAGGGTGACTGAGGGGCAGAGTGGCCGAGGGGCAGGGTGACCGAGGGGCAGAGTGACCGAGGGGCAGGGTGACCGAGGGGCAGGGTGACTGAGGGACAAGGTGGCCGAGGGGCAGGGTGACTGAGGGGCAGGGTGACCGAGGGGCAGGGTGACCGAGGGTCAGGGAGACCGAGGGGCAGAGTGACTGAGGGACAAGGTGGCCGAGGGGCAGGGTGATCGAGGGGCAGGGTGATCGAGGGGCAGAGTGACCGAGGGGCAGGGTGACCGAGGGACAGGGTGACCGAGGGGCAGGGTGACCGAGGGGCAGGGTTACCGAGGGGCAGGGTGACCGAGGGACAGAGTGACCGAGGGGCAGGGTGACCGAGGGTCAGAGTGACCGAGGAGCGGGGTGACTGAGGGGCAGGGTGACCGAGGGGAAAGGTGACCGAGGGACAGAGTGACCGAGGGGCAGGGTGACCGAGGGGCAGGGTGACCGAGGGGCAGGGTGACCGAGGGACAGGGTGACCGAGGGGCAGGGTTACCGAGGGGCAGGGTGACCGAGGGACAGAGTGACCGAGAGACAGGGTGACCGAGGGGCAGGGTGACCGAGGGACAGAGTGACCGAGGGGCAGGGTGACCGAGGGGCAGGGTGACCGAGGGGCAGGGTGACCGAGGGTCAGAGTGACCGAGGGGCGGGGTGACCGAGGGGCAGGGTGACCGAGGGACAAGGTGGCCGAGGGGCAGAGTGACCGAGGGGCAGGGTGCCCGAGGGGCAGGGTGACCGAGGGACAAGGTGGCCGAGGGGCAGAGTGACCGAGGGGCAGACTGACCGAGGGGCAGGGTGACCGAGGGGCAGGGTGACCGAGGGGCAGAGTGACCGAGGGGCGAGGTGACCGTGGGGCAGGGTGACCGAGGGGCAAGGTGACCGAGGGGCAGGATGACCGAGGGGCAGGGAGACCGAGGGGCAGGGTGGCCGAGGGGCAGGGGCAGGGTGACCGAGGGTCAGAGTGACCGAGGGGCGAGGTGACTGAGGGGCAGGGTGGCCGAGGGGCAGGGTGACTGAGGGGCAGGGTGACCGAGGGGAAAGCTGACCGAGGGGCAGGGTGACCGAGGGGCAGGGTGACCGAGGGGAAAGCTGACCGAGGGGCAGGGTGACCGAGGGGCAGGGTGACCGAGGGGCAGGGTGACCGAGGGGCAGGGTGACCGAGGGGCAGAGTGACCGAGGGACAGGGTGACTGAGGGACAGGGTGACCGAGGGGAAAGCTGACCGAGGGGCAGGGTGACCGAGGGACAGGGTGACTGAGGGACAGGGTGACCGAGGGGAAAGCTGACCGAGGGGCAGGGTGACCGAGGGGCAGGGTGACCGAGGGGCAGGGTGACCGAGGGGCAGAGTGACCAAGGGGCAGGGTGACCGAGGGGCAGGGTGATCGAGGGGCAGGGTGACTGAGGGGCAGGGTGACCGAGGGACAGAGTGACCGAGGGGCAGGGTGACCGAGGGGCAGGGTGACAGAGGGTCAGGGAGACCGAGGGGCAGTGACCGAGGGGCAGGGTGACCGAGGGGCAGGGTGACCGAGGGGCAGGGTGACTGAGGGGCAGGGTGACTGAGGGGAAAGCTGACCGAGGGGCAGGGTGACCGAGGGGCAGGGTGACCGAGGGGCAGGGAGACCGAGGGGCAGGGTGACTGAGGGGCAGAGTGACCGAGGGGCAGGGTGACCGAGGAGCAGGGTGACCGAGGGGCAGGGTGACCGAGGAGCAGGGTGACTGAGGGGCAGAGTGACCGAGGGGCAGGGTGACCGAGGGGCAGGGTGACCGAGGGGCAGAGTGACCGAGGGGCAGGGTGACCGAGGGGCAGGGTGACTGAGGGACAAGGTGGCCGAGGGGCAGGGTGACTGAGGGGCAGGGTGACCGAGGGGCAGGGTGACCGAGGGTCAGGGAGACCGAGGGGCAGAGTGACCGAGGGGCAGGGTGACTGAGGGACAAGGTGGCCGAGGGGCAGGGTGATCGAGGGGCAGGGTGATCGAGGGGCAGAGTGACCGAGGGGCAGGGTGACCGAGGGACAGGGTGACCGAGGGGCAGGGTGACCGAGGGGCAGGGTCACCGAGGGGCAGGGTGACCGAGGGACAGAGTGACCGAGGGGCAGGGTGACCGAGGGTCAGAGTGACCGAGGAGCGGGGTGACTGAGGGGCAGGGTGACCGAGGGGAAAGGTGACCGAGGGACAGAGTGACCGAGGGGCAGGGTGACCGAGGGGCAGGGTGACCGAGGGGCAGGGTGACCGAGGGACAGGGTGACCGAGGGGCAGGGTTACCGAGGGGCAGGGTGACCGAGGGACAGAGTGACCGAGAGACAGGGTGACCGAGGGGCAGGGTGACCGAGGGACAGAGTGACCGAGGGGCAGGGTGACCGAGGGGCAGGGTGACCGAGGGGCAGGGTGACCGAGGGTCAGAGTGACCGAGGGGCGGGGTGACCGAGGGGCAGGGTGACTGAGGGGCAGGGTGACCGAGGGGCAGGGTGACCGAGGGACAAGGTGGCCGAGGGGCAGAGTGACCGAGGGGCAGGGTGCCTCAGGGGCAGGGTGACCGAGGGACAAGGTGGCCGAGGGGCAGAGTGACCGAGGGGCAGACTGACCGAGGGGCAGGGTGACCGAGGGGCAGGGTGACCGAGGGGCAGAGTGACCGAGGGGCGGGGTGACCGAGGGACAAGGTGGCCGAGGGGCAGAGTGACCGAGGGGCAGGGTGACCGAGGGGAAAGCTGACTGAGGGGCAGGGCGACTGAGGGGCAGAGTGACCGAGGGGCGGGGTGACCGAGGGGCAGGGTGACCGAGGGGCAGGGTGATCGAGGGACAAGGTGGCCGAGGGGCAGAGTGACCGAGGGGCAGGGTGACCGAGGGTCAGGGAGACCGAGGGGCAGAGTGACCGAGGGGCAGGGTGACTGAGGGACAAGGTGGCCGAGGGGCAGGGAGACCGAGGGGCAGAGTGACCGAGGGGCAGAGTGACCGAGGGGCGGGGTGACCGAGGGGCAGGGTGACCGAGGGGCAGGGTGATCGAGGGGCAGGGTGATCGAGGGGCAGAGTGACCGAGGGGCAGGGTGACCGAGGGACAGGGTGACCGAGGGGCAGGGTGACCGAGGGGCAGAGTGACCGAGGGGCGGGGTGACCGAGGGGCAGGGTGACTGAGGGGCAGGGTGACCGAGGGGCAGAGTGACCGAGGGGCGGGGTGACCGAGGGGCAGGGTGACCGAGGGGCAGGGTGACTGAGGGGCGGGGTGACCGAGGGGCAGGGTGACCGAGGGGCAGAGTGACCGAGGGGCGGGGTGACCGAGGGGCAGGGTGACCGAGGGGCAGAGTGACCGAGGGGCAGACTGACCGAGGGGCGGGGTGACCGAGGGGCGGGGTGACCGAGGGGCAGGGTGACCGAGGGGCAGAGTGACCGAGGGGCAGAGTGACCGAGGGGCAGACTGACCGAGGGGCAGGGTGACCGAGGGGCAGGGTGACCGAGGGGCAGGGTGACCGTTGGGAAAGCTGGACGAGGGACAGAGTGACCGAGGGATTTGCCAATATCCCATTTGTCAAGGTAAAGGTGTGAGGATTTGGTTGTTTTTTTTTAAATATAATTTTTATTGGAATTTTTTACAGAAAATATAAAACATAACGACAAACAATGAAATGCAACAAAATAACCCATAATAACCGTACCACCCCCAGACCGTATCGACGCATGTATCCCATCCCCCACCCCCCAACCCCAATGAACAACAAAAGAACTTCAAAATAAATTTAAATTAAATAAACAAATATAGTCATCGTCCGCCCCCCCCCCCCCACCTTTTCCCTCCCCCTTCCCCTCCTCCCCCCTCCCCCCGGGTTGCTGCTGCTACTGTCCCAGTACCCTATCGTTGAGCCAGAAAGTCGAGAAAAGGTTGCCACCGCCTAAAGAACCCTTGTACCGACCCTCTCAGGGCGAATTTGACCTTCTCTAGCTTAATGAAACCCGCCATGTCATTGATCCAGGTCTCCACGCTTGGGGGCCTCGCATCCTTCCATTGTAACAAGGGCCTCACGGTAGCATGGTGGTTAGCATCAATGCTTCACAGCTCCAGGGTCCCAGGTCGATTCCCGGCTGGGTCACTGTCTGTGTGGAGTCTGCACGTCCTCCCTGTGTGTGCGTGGGTTTCCTCCGGGTGCTCCGGTTTCCTCCCACAGTCCAAAGATGTGCGGGTTAGGTGGATTGGCCATGCTAAATTGCCCGTAGTGTAAGGTTAATGGGGGAATTGTTGGGTTATGGGTCTACGGGTTACGTGGGTTTAAGTAGGGTGATCATTGTTCGGCACAACATCGAGGGCCGAAGGGCCTGTTCTGTGCTGTACTGTTCTATGTTCTATGTTCTATCCTTCGCCGGGCTACTAGGGACGCAAAGGCCAGAACACCGGCCTCTTTCGCCTCCTGCACTCCCGGCTCCACCCCAACCCCAAAAATTGCGAGTCCCCATCCTGGCTTGACCCTGGATCCCACCACCCTCGACACTGTCCTCGCCACCCCCTTCCAAAACTCCACCAGCGCTGGGCACGCCCAAAACATATGGGCATGGTTCGCTGGACTCCCCGAGCACCTGACACACCTGTCTTCACCCCCAAAGAACCTACTCATCCTTGTCCCAGTCATGTGGGCCCGGTGCAGGACCTTGAATTGGATGAGGCTAAGCCGCGCACACGAGGAGGAAGAATTAACCCTCTCCAGGGCATCAGCCCATGTCCCGTCTTCAATCTGTTCCCCCAGTTCCCCCTCCCACTTAGCTTTCAGCTCCTCTACTGACGCCTCCTCCGCCTCCTGCATAACCGTGTAGATATCAGATATCTTCCCCTCTCCGACCCAGACCCCCGAAAGCACCCTGTCGCTCACCCCCCTCGCGGGAAGCGAAGGGAATCCCTCCACCTGCCGCCTAGCAAATGCCTTTACCTGCCGATACCTGAACATGTTCCCCGGGGGGAGCCCAAATTTCTCCTCCAACTCCCCCAGGCTCGCAAACCTCCCGTCGATAAACAGGTCCCTCAGCTGTCTGATGCCCGCTCTGTACCAACCCTGAAATCCCCCATCAATGTTCCCCGGGACGAACCTATGGTTCCCCCTCAACGGAGCCTCCATCGAGCCCCCCACTTCTCCCCTAGGATTTGGTTGTTTTGAAGCAGGGTTAGGTGGTTAGTTACAGTGGGGATTAGCGGTATTGGTGACCTGACAGTACCTCGGAGCTGGGAGCAGCTAGTTAATGGGATGGTCTCTGGTTAATGGCAAGTTTGGAGCTTTGTAAAAATGCTGAAGGCAGCTCTCCCAGAGGAGTCAGTTTGCAATCATCAGAGAAGTCTAATGTTTTGCACATTTAGCAGAGACGCAGTCAGCTAACTGTTAGGGAGGGGGACGGTTAGTCATTTATTGAAACCCAGTTACCATCGAGTGTCATTGTGGTCGCTCCAGACCGTGTTCATGAAACTCATAACAACCCCTATCCAAACTGAGAGGTTTTGTATGTGCTTGGATCAATAGCAACACTTCAACTCTGTTTCTCATTGACTATTGCTCCCGACAGCTCCCTGTAGCAGATTGAGAGCTCGCTGTTAGTTTTACAAAGATTGGTGGCCCGGCGTTTAACTGAGATCAGGTGATCCTCTCAGAACACCATTATCACGTTGCTGTTTATGGGAGCTTGCTGTGTATAAACTGGCTCCTGCTATCCCTATCACAGCTGTCACTACACATTAATAACTCTGCATTGGCTGGAAAGGAGATCCTGTGCCCACGGGAGAAGCTACCGGTCTGTAAGTACAGCCTTCCGACAGCATTCAACTCAATCACCAGTTTTGTGAGGGTCATAAAGAATCCAGCACGAGTTTGTGGCGTCGAACAGAAAGTAACTTCGTTTACAACAATATGTACAAAGTACCAACCGTTCACTGCTGATTCTCTCTCTCGCCAGTACCACACTGGCCACCTCTATTTATACAATTGTTGCTAATCATTGCCCCACCCAATTGGGGGAGTTCATATTCCCCAAGGGATCCAATTGTCCCGAGCCAATAGGATCCAGGCAGGTTGTAACAACCACTTCGCCTCAACCCCCCTTCTGCAATCTACTCCAGTTTTTATTTATTTTTAAATTAGAGTACCCATTTTTATTTCCCAATTAAGGGACAGTTTAGCGTGGCCAATCCACCTACCCTGCACATCTTTGGGTTGTGGGGGTGAGACCCACGCAGACACGGAGAGAATGTGCAAACTCCACACGGACAGTGACCTGGGGCTGGGATTGAACCCGGCTCCTCACTCCTCCAGTTTTTAATAAGAGTATAATAGGAATAGGCCATCCGAGGAGGAGGTGGGGTAGTGGTATTGTTGTTGGACTAGTAATGCAGAAACGCAGGATAATGATCTGGGGATCCGGGTTCAATTCCCAAGTGATGGAATTTAAACTCAATAAAATATCAAGAATTAAAAGTCTAATGATGTCTAATAAGTCTAATTTTCGGTTCTTGAAATCTGGTTCACTAATGTCCTTTAAGGAAGGAGATTTGCTGCCCTTACCCGGTCTGGCCTACATGTGACTCCAGACCCACAGCAATGTGGTTGATTCTTAACGTCCATCTGAAATGGCCGAGCGAGACTCTCGGTTGTATTCAACCGCTCCGAAAACACAAAAAGGGATGAAATCGGACGGAGTACCCGGTATCGGCCCAGGCACCGGGAACGACAACGGCAAACCCAGCCCTGCAAAATTCTCCTCACTAACATCTGGGGGCTTGTGCCAAAGTTGGGAGAGCTGTCCCACAGACTGGTCAGTAACAGCCTGACACAGTCACACTCACAGAATCGTACAGACAATGTCCCAGACACCACTATCGCCATTCAAAGAACATTACAGCACAGGAACAATCCCTTTGGCCCACCAAGCCTGCTACTGCTTATTGCCCTAACAATCTGTATCCCGCCAATCCCTGCCCGTCCATTGGTATTGTCTGCCTCCGCCACCTCCACTGGTAACGCATACCAGGCGCCCACCACTCTCTGAGTGAAAAACATACCCCTCACATCTCCCCGAAACATTCCCTCTCTCATCTTGAACCTGTGCCCTCTTTGTAATTGACTCTTCCACCCTGGGAAAAAGCTTCTGATTATTCACCCTGTCTATACCTCTCGTAATTTTGTCGACCTCAATCAATTCTGCCCTCTGAAAACAATCCAAGGTTATTCAGCCTCTCCTCATAGCTAGCACCCTCGTGACCAGGCAACATCCTGGTAAACCTTCTTTGCACTCTCTCACCGGCCAGACAGACCAAGCCGAGGCGACGGCACAGTGGGATACAGTCGGAAGGGAGATGCCCTGAGAGTCCTCAACATTGACTCTGGGCCCCATGAAGTCTCAGGGATTCAGGTTAAACATGGGCAAGGAAACCACCTGCTGATTACCACGTACCGGCCACCATCAGCTGATGAATCAGTTACTCCTCCATGTTGAACACCACTTGGAGGAAGCACTGAGGGTGGCAAGGGCCCAGAATGTACAATGGATGGGGAACTTCAATGTCTGTCGCTAAGAGTGGCTCTTTAGTACCACCACAGACCGAGCTGGCCGGGTCCTAAAGGACAATAGCTGCCAGACTGGGACTGCAGCAGGTGGTGAGGGAACCAACAAGAGGGAAAACATACTTGACCTCATCCTCACCAACCTGCCTGCTGCAGATGTATCTGTCCATGGCAATATCGGTAGAAGTTACCACCACACAGTCGTTGTGGTGACGAAGTCTCGTCTTCACATTGAGGATACCCTCCATCATGTTGTGTGGCACTACCACCGTGCTGAATGGGATAGACTTCATACAGATCTTTCAACTCAAGATCGGGCATCCATGAGGCGATGTGGGCCTTCAGCAGCACCAGAATTGTAATCAGCCACAATCCGTAACCTCATGGCCCGGCATATCCCCCACTCTCCCATTACCACCCAGCCAGGGGATCAACCCTGGGTCAATGAAGAGTACAGGAGAGCATGCCAGGAGCAACATCAGGCAGACCGAAAACTGAGGTGTCAGCCTGGTGAAGCTACAACACAGGATTACTTGTGAGCCAAACAGCACAACAAGTAATAGACAGAGCTAACAGATTAGGGAGGAACAGTAGCACAGTGGTTAGCACAATGACCTCACAGCTCCAGGGTCCCGGGTTCGATTCCCCGCTGGGTCACTGTCTATGCAGTGTTGGCACATCCTCCCTGTGTGTGCGTGGGTTTCCTCCGGGTGCTCCGGTTTCCTCCCACAGTCCAAAGATGTGCAGGTTAGGTGGATTGGCCATGCTAAATTGCCCTTAGTGTCCAAAAAAAGGTAAGGAAAGGTGGGGTTACGGGGATAGGGTGGAGGTATGGGCGTAGGTAGGGAGCTCTTTCCAATGGCCGGGCAGACTCAATGGGCCGAATGGCCTCCTTCTGCACTGTAAATTCTGTGATTCCACAACCAACACATCAGATCTGAGCTCTGCAGTCCTGCCACATCCAGCCGTGAATGGTGTTGGACAATTAAACAACTCACTGGAGGAGGAGGCTCCACAAATATCCCCATCCTCAATGATGGAGGAGGCCAGCACATATGTGTAAAAGGCAAGGCTGAAGCATTCACAACAATCTTCAGCCAGAAGTGCCGAATGGATGATCCACATAAGTCTCCTCATTCATAAGTTCATAAGTTAGGGTAGCATGGTGGCGCAGTGGTTAGCACTGCGGCCTCACGGCGCCGAGGTGCCAGGTTCGATCCCGGCTCTGGGTCACTGTCCGTGAGGAGTTTGCACATTCTCCCCGTGTCTGCGTGGGTTTCGCCCCCACAACCCAGATGTGCAGAGTAGGTGTATTGAATTTCACATTGACCCCAAACTCTGAACCCTCCCTCGGGAGCCAGAGCCCCAGATAAATGCCCTTGGTGCCCTTTCGCACGGCACAGAGGGGATTCCTGTATGGGCTGCTGCACACCCTTCACCTGTTTGCTCTCACCCCTCAATCAAACACGTCTTGTGGCCGTCCGCCGGTGGAGGCCCCTCGATGGAGGCCCCTCGATGGAGGTCCCTCGATGGAGGCCCCTCGATGGAGGCCCCTCGATGGAGGCCCCTCGATGGAGGAGTCCTCATTGGAATACAATGTTGACAAATGTGAGGTTATCCATTTTGGTCAGAATAACAGCAAAAGGGATTATTATTTAAACGATAAAATATTAAAGCATGCCGCTGTTCAGAGAGACTTGGGTGTGCTAGTGCATGAGTCACAAAAAGTTGGTTTACAGGTGCAACAGGTGATTAAGAAGGCAAATGGAATTTTGTCCTTCATTGTTAGAGGGATGGAGTTTAAGACTAGGGAGGTTATGTTGCAATTGTATAAGGTGTTAGTGAGGCCACACCTGGAATATTGTGTTCAGTTTTGGTCTCCTTACTTGAGAAAGGACGTACTGGCACTGGAGGGTGTGCAGAGGAGATTCACTAGGTTAATCCCAGAGCTGAAGGGGTTGGATTATGAGGAGAGGTTGAGTAGACTGGGACTGTACTCGTTGGAATTTAGAAGGATGAGGGGGGATCTTATAGAAACATTTAAAATTATGAAGGGAATAGATAGGATAGATGCGGGCAGATTGTTTCCACTGGCAGGTGAAAACAGAACTAGGGGGCATAGCCTCAAAATAAGGGGAAGTAGATTTAGGACTGAGTTTAGGAGGAACTTCTTCACCCAAAGGGTTGTGAATCTATGGAATTCCTTGCCCAGTGAAGCAGTTGAGGCTCCTTCATTAAATGTTTTTAAGGTAAAGATAGATAGTTTTTTGAAGAATAAAGGGATTAAGGGTTATGGTGTTCGGGCCGGAAAGTGGAGCTGAGTCCACAAAAGATCAGCCATGATCTCATTGAATGGTGGAGCAGGCTCGATGGCCTACTCCTGCTCCTAGTTATCATGTTCTCAACATCAGGGACCTTAGATGGAGGGTGAAGGAGGATTACCTTACAGAGACTGGGACCTCCAATCCCGACATCCACAGAGGCCTGAAGCCTGAGGCCTGCAAGAGTGAGAGGCGCAGGAGGATTGGAGAGTCTGGGATTGATTTCAAAACCTACAGAAGCCTGAAACTTTGAAGCCTGCCAACACAGGGAGAGGAAGATTGGTGCTTTTTCTCTGAAAGTGGGTGGGGAGGGGGGGGGGGGGGGGGGGGGGGGGGGATATTTCCTATCTTTTTAAAATTTTGCTGGAACAGCGATGGGAGGTGAAGAAAGAACCTTTAGTGAAATTGTAGCTGGGACCCTCCTGGGCTGAAGACTCCCATCCAGTGACCGACTGAGAAAGATTTAGTGGTTGGGGTGGGACAGAGGGTGAGGATGTCTGGCGGGGCAGTAGGAGAGAGGATGGGGGTGTGTGGTGTAAGGGGGGGGTGGAATGGGTGGGGGCTGTGGAGAGAGGGTGGGGATATGCGGCGGGGGGGGTTTGGGAGAGTGGGTGGGGTTGTGTGGTGTGGGGGTGGGAGAGGGGGTGAGGATGTGTGGCTGAGGGGGTGGGAGAGAGGGTGGGGGTGGGCGGCGGGGGGGGTTTGGGAGAGTGGGTGGGGGTGGGCGGCGGGGGGGGGGTTTGGGAGAGAGGGTGGGGGTGGGCGGCGGGGGGGTTTGGGAGAGAGGGTGGGGGTGCATGGCGGGGGGGTATTGGGAGAGGGGTTGAGGATGTGTGGCTGAGGGGGTGGGAGAGAGGGTGGGGGTGTGCAGTGGGGTGTTGGGAGAGAGGGTGGGGTTGTCCGGTGTGGGGGTGGGAGAGAGGGGGCGTGCGGAGCGTGGGGTGGAGCGGGTGGGGGCTGTGGAGAGAGGGTGGGGGTGTGCGGCGGGGGGGTTTGGGGGAGGGGGTGAGGATGTGCAGTGTGGGAGTTGGAGAGAGGGTGGGGGTGTGCGGTGTGGGGGTGGGAGAGAGATGGGTGTGGGAGCGGGGGGGTGGAGCGGGTGGGGGCTGTGGAGAGAGGGTAGGGGTGTGCCGCGGGGTGTTGGGAGAGTGGGTGGGGTTGTGCGGTGTGGGGTGGGAGAGAGGGGGGCGTGCGGAGTGGGGGGGGATGGAGCGGGTGGGGGCTGTGGAGAGAGGGTGGGGGTGCATGGCGGGAGGGTGGGAGAGAGGGTGGGGTTGTGCAGTGGGGTGTCGGGAGAGAGGGTGGGGTTGTGCAGTGTGGGGGTGGGAGAGAGATGGACGTGCGGAGCGGGGGGGTGGAGCGGGTGGGGGCTGTGGAGAGAGGGTGGGGTTGTGCGGTGTGAGGGTTTGGGAGAGAGGGTGGGGTTGTGCGGTGTGGGGGTTTGGGAGAGAGGGTGGGGTTGTGCGGTGTGGGGGTGGGAGAGAGGGTGGGGTTGTGCGGTGTGGGGGTTGGAGAGAGGGTGGGGGTGTGCGGCGGGGGGGTTTGGGAGAGAGATGTGTGTGCAGAGTGGGGGGGGGTGGAGCGGGTGGGGGTTTGGGAGAGAGGGTGGGGGTGTGCAGTGTGGGGGTTGGAGAGAGGGTTGGGTTGTGCGGTGTGGGGGTTGGAGAGAGGGTGGGGGTGTGCGGCGGGGGGGTGGGAGAGAGATGTGTGTGCGGAGTGGGGGGGGGGGTGGAGTGGGTGGGGGCTGTGGAGAGAGGGTGGGGTTGTGCGGTGTGGAGGTGGGAGAAAGGGTGGGGGTGTGCAGTGTGGGGGTTGGAGAGAGGGTGGGGGTGTGCAGTGTGGGGGTGGGAGAGAGGGTGGGGTTGTGCGGTGTGGGGGTGGGAGAGAGATGTGTGTGCGGAGTGGGGGGGTGGAGCGGGTGGAGGTTTTGGAGAGAGGGTGGGGGTGCATGGCGGGGGTGGGAGAGATATCGCTGCCATTCTCACATTGAACGGGGTGAAGCACCGAGTATTTGCGGATCGTGGTTCCATTAAAGGGCAGAGTGGAGGGTCTGCTTGTGAACAAAGTGATGTTCATTTACATGTGTTTTTTTCACAGTGATGACCAATCTTACATCGTGCGTCTGCTCAGCCGAGCCCACCAGGTGCCTCCAGTTTCTGACTCTTCCTCACCCTCACACTTCATCTGGGTGTCTCCCCAGGATCCACAGCTGGGGACGAGGTAGTCTGCTCCTTTCCAGGCCCTGTTGCCTTAGATGACCTTTACGGGGGGGGGTCCCTGGGACCTTGAGCACAGATGCTGCCCCCCTCGGTGTTCGGGACTGTGTCACTCACAGGGAGGAAGGTGTCAGATGGGCTGGGCACCCCCGGGATACCCCTGGATGGAACGCCCCTGGCTGTCAGGGGCATGGGGGCCCCTGGATTCACCATTAGGATAGAGAGGCAGCTAGAGTGAGATCTAGTTGCCCCCATTTCCTCTCTCGCTGCCACTCCACTGATTGCTCCCAGTGCCTGCACCATGCAGCTGAAGCCCTGTACCATCCCCTCAGCCAGTGAGCAGACATGATCCCTGGGATGTCCTGGCCTCCACCCGTGGAGGAACATCAGCTGTGAGCTGCTGACCTGTGAGTGAACCAGAAGCTACTTAACCCCACCAAGGCGTGAGTGTCTGCACTGTGTGACAGACATGACGCCTCCTTGACGGTTATATCCGAGAATTCCCGCTCGGAGCTGCTCCGGTCTTTGTTTAGCAGCAGGGGTGTGAGGATGGTCTGGGCTGCTCTCCTGATTGTCTAGCAAGGGAAGGGAGATGTCGTTCATTCACCACGGGGATAAATGATGCGAGATGTTAACTGACGAGAGGTTTGGGGAATGACGGTTTGTCCTCAAGGTTCTCACGTTTGCTCACTGCCTCCAGACGTGGTCTTCTCCTCCTCAGCCAACTCAGGGGCTCTTGTCTCAGGGGTAGTTGAGGGTGTGAACTCTCTCATGGTTCTGGGTGGCTCCACCCTCTTCTGTCGGTTGTGTTTGATGTTGTCCTGCGGGGAGACGGATGGGGAGAGTGTAGGTGGCAGTCCTGCCAGTTCAGATAGTTGGGCAGTGGCATGTGTGCAACTGGAGTGGGAAGGGGGATATGAGGAGTGGAATAGGGACTGGGGGGGCACCAAGGTGATTTGGGGGGATTGGGGGAAGGGGGTGAGGTGACTGGGTGAGAGATCACATTGGAGGTGGGAAGGGTGGATGAGGGGAGCAGCGAGAGATTGCAGGTGGCAGACCTGCCCTGGCAGCTCATTCATTTTTTGTGGCACTGCTGCTCTGCCTCTTGTGCAGGGAGCTGGAACTGATGCAAGCTGCAATCCCCTCCCAGGCGGAGGTGATCACCTTGCTGGTGGGCTGCTTCGCAGACTGAGGGTACAGATACCTTGCCTCTGCTGCAATCCACCCTGGAGTATATTCAGGGTCCCCTGTGAGAAACATGGTGCTGGCCTCTTGGCAGCTACAGCCTGGTATGTATCTGGAATGAGTGCAGGGGTGGTGTTTATATGGAACTTACACACTGATTGCAGTCATTAGGCCAGGGTGAGCCAATCAAGGGGAGGCTATCCACAGCATGGTGCGATTCACATGGGGAAAGAAATGTTTCTTTAAGAGGTTCAACGTTCCATGAAAAATCCGGCCATTCATACCGTTTTTCTCACCAGAACTGACACTTTGCCAGTTTTTGGTAAGATTCCGCCCTATCCACCAGGTTTTTGCCCACTAACTTAACCTATCAATATCCCTCTTTGTTGTGGCGATCTGCCTCTGAGCTAGATCATAGTTGGATGGTGTGAGACCTCCAACCAGCAGGTGGCATTACAGACACACCATGCGGTCTCCAGACCGAGGTTATGTGACCTGGGACCTGGCCATCGGCAGGAGAACACGAGGTAGAGGGTAATAAGATGTCTATGTAACAGGTCGGCAAAAGGTGTAAGTTCCAGAGGAGTAGCAAGACTCCATGATAACGCGCTCTGGATCAGATTGCCATCCTACCACATGGGACACAATAAAAGGATCTTGATTTGGATAGATCGAAGTGTTTGGTGAGTTCATATAAAGTACAAGTAACTAAACACAACATTTGTATCCTCCCCACAGCTTGTTTTTCTTTCAATCTTCATATCATCAGCAAATTTGGCTCCGAATAGTTGGTCCCTTTGTCCAAGTGATTAATATGAATTGGAAACAGTTTAGGATCCCAGCGCTGATCCCTGTGACACTCCAGTAGTTACAGTTTGCCATCCCAATTCTCTGTTCTTGTTGTTAGGTAATCCTTTATCTGTGCTCATATATCACCACCAACAACAGAAACTCATATTTTATACTAAGTAAAGTCGCTCTAGTCCCAGATGACCAGAGGCTGCTTTCCCCTCGATTCCATTAAATATTTTGTACACCTCTATAAGGCCTCCTCTGACAAATCACTTTGAGGCAGATGATTGTAGGATATTGGGAATAAAATACTGATACACATACTGTAACAGTAGCAAAGTAAGTTTATTTAAAATCATTTTAAACACAAACCAATCTTTTGTAGAAAAATACATTAACTGTTTACTGGCCTTGAGAATATACATGGTACCAGGAAATAAGAGAACAGGAAACAGTATTACCGTCAAAGGAAATGATGTAATTGGAAGTGAAATTATCAGTAAAATTTATTTTATTCCACAAATCCTGAAAAGAGAATAAGCGGGAATGGTAACATTGGATACAGTGGCAAAACCATTGAAAGTAAATGCATCATTACAGTAATAATATCAGACTGAGCCGGGGCAATTCACTTTTCCATTTATTTTAAATATTATCCCAAATAAAATCTTCAAACTTGTTCAATGAAGAAATCTCTAATGTTTGAAATGAAAGTGAAATCTTCATTGTTTGTCTTTTCAAAAGTTCTGTTTCATTAAGTTTTATTCTAAACTTTTTTCTGCCTCCCAGTACTGAGCCACACGTCTCTGGGAGTCAGCACTGTTTCTGAATTGCAGAGGATCTTTTCAAATTGTACAATACTTTTTGCTTGGACCATTCTGAATGTGATATGTTCAGCTGCTGCTTGCGCTGTGTAATCACAGGAGGGGTTTGATAATGTCAACTTTTGTGGAACTCTCGCTGAGCATAAAATGGTCGGATGTGTTTGATTTGGGGAACTCTCAGTTGCCCCTTCCCCAATCTCCAGGCTGGATATAGACGATGGTGCTCAACCAATCAGCAATCCCAAACTCTCCATTACGGAATCCCTCACCATCAATATGCTGGGGGGGGTTCCCATTGACCAGAAACCGGACTGGACCCAGCCATATGAATCCTGTGGCTACAGAGCAGATCAGTGGCTGGGAATCCTGCGGAGAGTAACTCACCTCCTGACTCCCCAAAGCTTTTCCACCATCTACAAGACACAAGTCAGGACTGTGCTGGAATACTCTCCACTTGGCTGGACAGGTGCAGCTCCAACAACACTCAAGATACTTGCACAATTTAGGATAAAGCCTCTCACTCATCAACACCCCATTCACCACCTTAACATTCACTCCCTCCACCACTGGTGCACAGACGCAGCATCTACAAGATGCATTGCAGGAAATCATCAAACCTCCGCAGACACACCCGGGACCACTACCAGCTAAACAGACAAGAGTAGCAGGTACCTGGGAACCCCACCACCTGGAGGTTCCCCTCCAAGTCACTCACCATCCTGACTTGGAAATATATCGCCGTTCCTTCACTGTCGCTGGGTCAAACTCCTGTAACTCCCTCCCTAACAGCACAGTGGGTGTACCTACACCTCAGGGACTGCAGCGGTTCAAGGAGGCAGCTCACCCCCACCTTCTGAAGGGCAATGATTGGTGGACTATAAATGCTGGGCCTGGCAGCGACGCCCACATCCCAGGAACAAGAAAAACTTTGAGAATAGTTCTGACAGTAACTTGCTCAACCTCCTGTGTTCCCGCTGGCTAACTTTGATCCGTGTTGTACTCAATCCTTGATATTCATTCCTCACTGAAAAACCATGTGAGGATCAGCTTTTCGCTAGTCTGTCTACGGGATTGGATTTCAAGGCAGTCATTCGTGAGATGGTAGATATCTGATTGAGCATGTACCATGTGTGCTTTTGTACTTCAGTGATTAAGAATGTTGGCTGAAACGGGAACAAGAGATTTAGTCAGACTGAGTTCCAGCATTCGATTGTGGAGATAACGTGATGTGGACGAGTATCAAATTCTAAAAATCCTTTCTTGCTTGTTTTTTTCTGATAATTTTTACTCATTATCAATAATCTGTTCTCTGGATTTCACTCGAGTTGTTAATTAGGGAGAACTTTGCCCCATTAGTCTATTGCAACAGACTATCTTTGTCGGAAATGGGACTATTCCAAAGGTCAAGCAGATGAAGATGGGTTTCTGGGTGAGAGGCAATGCAGATATCACTGATACCACAGAGACACAAAACCCTTCTTTATGGCTAAGAAATTAAATAAAGTAAAAGAAATGGCATCTTTCCTATTCATGGCCCTGGAAATCATTCTTGCCATCACTGATGTGGGGCATCAACAGGCACATTTGCTCAGGGTCCCACCGAGCAAACAGCGTCGAGCAACACATGCAAACAGACTTCAAAATAACTACTAAGTTTAAAAGACCGAGTTGCATTCTGAGTGACAATAAAACAGAGTTTCCTTTGCCGTTTACAATTATTCATCAAACTCTCTGTCAGACAGAGACCATGGCGACAGCACTGACCGCACCCTCAGTGCCCACAGCACTGACCGCACCCTCAGTGCCCACAGCACTGACCGCACCCTCACTGCCCACAGCACTGACCCCACCCTCAGTGCACACAGCACTGACCGCACCCTCACTGCCCACAGCACTGACCGCACCCTCACTGCCCACAGCACTGACCGCACCCTCACTGCCCACAGCACTGACCGCATCCTCACTGCCCACAGCACTGACCGCACCCTCACTGCCCACAGCACTGACCGCACCCTCACTGCCCACAGCACTGACCGCATCCTCACTGCCCACAGCACTGACCGCACCCTCACTGCCCACAGCACTGACCGCACCCTCACTGCCCACAGCACTGACCGCACCCTCATTGTCCACAGCACTGACCGCACACTCACTGCCCACAGCACTGACCGCACCCTCACTGCCCACAGCACTGACCGCACCCTCATTGTCCACAGCACTGACCGCACATTCACTGCCCACAGCACTGACCGCACCCTCACTGCCCACAGCACTGACCGCACCCTCACTGCCCACAGCACTGACCGCACCCTCACTGCCCACAGCACTGACCGCACCCTCACTGCCCACAGCACTGACCGCACCCTCACTGCCCACAGCACTGACCGCACCCTCACTGCCCACAGCACTGACCACACCCTCAGTGCCCACAGCACTGACCACACACTCAGTGCCCACAGCACTGACCACACCCTCACTGCCCACAGCACTGACCGCACCCTCATTGCCCACAGCACTGACCGCGGCCTCACTGCCCACAGCACTGACCGCACCCTCACTGCCCACAGCACTGACCCCACCCTCACTGCCCACAGCACTGACTGCACCCTCACTGCCCACAGCACTGACCGCGGCCTCACTGCCCACAGCACTGACCGCACCCTCAGTGCCCACAGCACTGACCGCACCCTCACTGCCCACAGCACTGACCGCACCCTCACTGCCCACAGCACTGACCGCACCCTCACTGCCCACAGCACTGACCGCACCCTCACTGCCCACAGCACTGACCGCACCCTCACTGCCCACAGCACTGACCGCACCCTCACTGCCCACAGCACTGACCGCACCCTCACTGCCCACAGCACTGACCACACCCTCACTGCCCACAGCACTGACCGCACCCTCACTGCCCACAGCACTGACCGCACCCTCACTGCCCACAGCACTGACCCCACCCTCACTGCCCGCAGCACTGACCGCACCCTCAGTGCCCACAGCACTGACCGCACCCTCACTGCCCACAGCACTGACCGCACCCTCAGTGCCCACAGCACTGACCGCACCCTCACTGCCCACAGCACTGACTGCACCCTCACTGCCCACAGCACTGACCGCACCCTCACTGCCCACAGCACTGACCGCGGCCTCATTGCCCACAGCACTGACCGCACCCTCACTGCCCACAGCACTGACCGCACCCTCACTGCCCACAGCACTGACCGCACCCTCACTGCGCACAGCACTGACCGCACCCTCACTGCCCACAGCACTGACCGCGGCCTCACTGCCCACAGCACTGACCGCACCCTCACTGCCCACAGCACTGACCGCACCCTCAGTGCCCACAGCACTGACCACACTCTCATTGCCCACAGCACTAACCACACCCTCATTGCCCACAGCACTGACCGCACCCTCACTGCCCACAGCACTGACCACACCCTCACTGCCCACAGCACTGACCGCACCCTCACTGCCCACAGCACTGACCGCACCCTCACTGCCCACAGCACTGACCGCGGCCTCACTGCCCACAGCACTGACCGCACCCTCACTGCCCACAGCACTGACCGCACCCTCACTGCCCACAGCACTGACCGCGGCCTCAGTGCCCACAGCACTGACCGCACCCTCACTGCCCACAGCACTGACCGCACCCTCACTGCCCACAGCACTGACCGCACCCTCAGTGTCCACAGCACTGACCACACCCTCACTGCCCACAGCACTGACCGCACCCTCACTGCCCACAGCACTGACCACACCCTCAGTGCCCACAGCACTGACCACACCCTCAGTGTCCACAGCACTGACCGCACCCTCAGTGCCCACAGCACTGACCATACCCTCACTGCCCACAGCACTGACCGCGGCCTCATTGCCCACAGCACTGACCGCACCCTCAGTGCCCACAGCACTGACCGCACCCTCACTGCCCACAGCACTGACCGCACCCTCACTGCCCACAGCACTGACCGCACCCTCACTGCCCACATCACTGACCGCACCCTCACTGCCCACACCACTGACCGCACCCTCACTGCCCACAGCACTGACCGCACCCTCACTGCCCACAGCACTGACCACACCCTCACTGCCCACAGCACTGACCGCACCCACACTGCCCACAGCACTGACCGCACCCTCAGTGCCCACAGCACTGACCGCACCCTCACTGCCCACAGCACTGACCCCACCCTCACTGCCCGCAGCACTGACCGCACCCTCACTGCCCACAGCACTGACCGCACCCTCAGTGCCCACAGCACTGACCGCACCCTCACTGCCCACAGCACTGACCGCACCCTCACTGCATACAGCACTGACCGCACCCTCACTGCCCACAGCACTGACCGCACCCTCACTGCCCACAGCACTGACCGCACCCTCACTGCCCACAGCACTGACCGCACCCTCACTGCCCACAGCACTGACCGCACCCTCACTGCCCACAGCACTGACCGCACCCTCATTGCCCACAGCACTGACCACACCCTCATTGCCCACAGCACTGAGCACACCCTCAGTGTCCACAGCACTGACCGCACCCTCAGTGCCCACAGCACTGACCATACCCTCACTGCCCAGAGCACTGACCGCGGCCTCATTGCCCACAGCACTGACCGCACCCTCAGTGCCCACAGCACTGACCGCACCCTCACTGCCCACAGCACTGACCGCACCCTCAGTGCCCACAGCACTGACCGCACCCTCACTGCCCACAGCACTGACCGCACCCTCACTGCCCACAGCACTGACCGCACCCTCACTGCCCACAGCACTGACCGCACCCTCACTGCCCACAGCACTGACCGCACCCTCAGTGCCCACAGCACTGACCGCACCCTCACTGCCCACAGCACTGACCGCACCCTCAGTGCCCACAGGCCCACAGCACTGACCGCACCCTCACTGCCCACAGCACTGACCGCACCCTCACTGCCCACAGCACTGACCGCACCCTCACTGCCCACAGCACTGACCCCACCCTCACTGCCCACAGCACTGACCGCACCCTCACTGCCCACATCACTGACCGCACCCTCACTGCCCACAGCACTGACCGCACCCTCACTGCCCACAGCACTGACCGCACCCTCACTGCCCACAGCACTGACCGCACCCTCACTGCCCACAGCACTGACCGCACCCTCACTGCCCACAGCACTGACCGCACCCTCACTGCCCACAGCACTGACCGCACCCTCACTGCCCACAGCACTGACCGCACCCTCACTGCCCACAGCACTGACCGCACCCTCAGTGCCCACAGCACTGACCGCACCCTCAATGCCCACAGCACTGACCCCACCCTCACTGCCTACAGCACTGACCGCACCCTCACTGCCCACAGCACTGACCGCACCCTCACTGCACACAGCACTGACCGCACCCTCACTGCCCACAGTACTGACCGCACCCTCACTGCTCACAGCACTGACCGCACCCTCACTGCCCACAGCACTGACCGCACCCTCACTGCCCACAGCACTGACCGCGGCCTCACTGCCCACAGCACTGACCGCACCCTCACTGCCCACAGCACTGACCGCACCCTCACTGCCCACAGCACTGACCGCACCCTCACTGCCCACAGCACTGACCGCACCCTCACTGCCCACAGCACTGACCGCGGCCTCACTGCCCACAGCACTGACCGCACCCTCACTGCCCACAGCACTGACCGCACCCTCACTGCCCACAGCACTGACCGCGGCCTCACTGCCCACAGCACTGACCGCACCCTCACTGCCCACAGCACTGACCACACCCTCACTGCCCACAGCACTGACCGCACCCTCACTGCCCACAGCACTGACCGCGGCCTCACTGCCCACAGCACTGACCGCACCCTCACTGCCCACAGCACTGACCCCACCCTCACTGCCCACAGCACTGACCGCACCCTCACTGCCCACAGCACTGACCACACCCTCACTGCCCACAGCACTGACCTCACCCTCACTGCCCACAGCACTGACCGCACCCTCAGTGCCCACAGCACTGACCGCACCCTCACTGCCCACAGCACTGACCGCGGCCTCACTGCCCACAGCACTGACCGCACCCTCACTGCCCACAGCACTGACCGCACCCTCACTGCCCACAGCACTGACCGCACCCTCACTGCCCACAGCACTGACCGCGGCCTCACTGCCCACAGCACTGACCGCACCCTCACTGCCCACAGCACTGACCGCACCTTCACTGCCCACAGCACTGACCGCACCCTCAGTGCCCACAGCACTGACCGCACCCTCACTGCCCACAGCACTGACCCCACCCTCACTGCCTACAGCACTGACCGCACCCTCACTGCCCACAGCACTGACCGCACCCTCACTGCCCACAGCACTGACCGCACCCTCACTGCCCACAGCACTGACCGCACCCTCACTGCCCACAGCACTGACCGGACCCTCACTGCCCACAGCACTGACCATACCCTCACTGCCCACAGCACTGACCGCACCCTCACTGCCCACAGCACTGACCGCGGCCTCACTGCCCACACCACTGACCGCACCCTCACTGCCCACAGCACTGACCACACCCTCACTGCCCACAGCACTGACCGCACCCTCACTGCCCACAGCACTGACCGCACCCTCACTGCCCACAGCACTGACCGCACCCTCATTGCCCACAGCACTGACCGCACCCTCACTGCCCACAGCACTGACCGCACCCTCACTGCCCACAGCACTGACCGCGGCCTCACTGCCCACAGCACTGACCGCACCCTCACTGCCCACAGCACTGACCGCACCCTCACTGCCCACAGCACTGACCGCGGCCTCACTGCTCACAGCACTGACCGCACCCTCACTGCCCACAGCACTGACCGCACCCTCACTGCCCACAGCACTGACCGCACCCTCACTGCCCACAGCACTGACCGCACCCTCAGTGCCCACAGCACTGACCGCACCCTCACTGCCCACAGCACTGACCGCACCCTCACTGCCCACAGCACTGACCGCACCCTCAGTGCCCACAGCACTGACCGCACCCTCACTGCCCACAGCACTGACCCCACCCTCACTGCCCACAGCACTGACCGCACCCTCACTGCCCACAGCACTGACCGCACCCTCAGTGTCCACAGCACTGACCGCACCCTCACTGCCCACAGCACTGACCGCACCCTCACTGCCCACAGCACTGACCGCACCCTCACTGCCCACAGCACTGACCGCACCCTCACTGCCCACAGGCCCACAGCACTGACCGCACCCTCACTGCCCACAGCACTGACCGCACCCTCAGTGTCCACAGCACTGACCGCACCCTCACTGCCCACAGCACTGACCGCGGCCTCATTGCCCACAGCACTGACCGCACCCTCACTGCCCACAGCACTGACCGCACCCTCACTGCCCACAGCACTGACCGCACCCTCACTGCCCACAGCACTGACCCCACCCTCAGTGCCCACAGCACTGACCGCACCCTCACTGCCCACAGCACTGACCGCACCCTCACTGCCCACAGCACTGACCGCACCCTCACTGCCCACAGCACTGACCGCACCCTCACTGCCCACAGCACTGACCGCACCCTCACTGCCCACAGCACTGACCGCACCCTCACTGCCCACAGCACTGACCCCACCCTCACTGCCCACAGCACTGACCGCACCCTCACTGCCCACAGCACTGACCGCACCCTCACTGCCCACAGCACTGACCGCACCCTCACTGCCCACAGCACTGACCACACCCTCAGTGCCCACAGCACTGACCGCACCCTCAGTGCCCACAGCACTGACCGCACCCTCACTGCCCACAGCACTGACCGCACCCTCACTGCCCACAGCACTGACCGCACCCTCACTGCCCACAGCACTGACCGCGGCCTCACTGCCCACAGCACTGACCGCACCCTCACTGCCCACACCACTGACCGCACCCTCACTGCCCACAGCACTGACCACACCCTCACTGCCCACAGCACTGACCGCACCCTCACTGCCCACAGCACTGACCGCACCCTCAGTGCCCACAGCACTGACCTCACCCTCACTGCCCACAGCACTGACCGCACCCTCACTGCCCACAGCACTGACCGCACCCTCACTGCCCACAGCACTGACCACACCCTCACTGCCCACAGCACTGACCGCGGCCTCACTGCCCACAGCACTGACCGCACCCTCACTGCCCACAGCACTGACCGCACCCTCACTGCCCACAGCACTGACCCCACCCTCACTGCCCACAGCACTGACCGCACCCTCATTGCCCACAGGACTGACCGCACCCTCACTGCCCACAGCACTGACCGCACCCTCACTGCCCACAGCACTGACCGCACCCTCACTGCCCACAGCACTGACCGCACCCTCACTGCCCACAGCACTGACCGCACCCTCAGTGCCCACAGCACTGACCGCACCCTCACTGCCCACAGCACTGACCGCACCCTCACTGCCCACAGCACTGACCGCACCCTCACTGCCCACAGCACTGACCCCACCCTCGCTGCCCACAGCACTGACCGCACCCTCAGTGCCCACAGCACTGACCCCACCCTCACTGCCCACAGCACTGACCGCACCCTCACTGCCCACAGCACTGACCGCACCTTCACTGCCCACAGCACTGACCGCACCCTCACTGCCCACAGCACTGACCGCACCCTCACTGCCCACAGCACTGACCGCACCCTCAGTGCCCACAGCACTGACCGCGGCCTCATTGCCCACAGCACTGACCTCACCCTCACTGCCCACAGCACTGACCGCACCCTCACTGCCCACAGCACTGACCGCACCCTCATTGCCCACAGCACTGACCGCACCCTCAGTGCCCACAGCACTGACCACACCCTCACTGCCCACAGCACTGACCCTGCCCTGAACTTAGAAACATGAATTTCTCTACTTGATCCTATATTTCTGTTGAGTGGTGTCTTATCGCTCGCTTATCTCCCTCCTCGCTCACTCTCACTCCTCGCTCACTCTCGCTCCTCGCTCACACTCGCTCCTCGCTCACTCTCGCTCCTCGCTCACTCTCGCTCCTCGCTCACTTTCGCTCCTCGCTCACACTCGCTCCTCGCTCACACTCACTCCTCGCTCACTCTCGCTCCTCGCTCACAGTCGCTCCTCGCTCACTCTCGCTCCTCGCTCACACTCGCTCCTCGCTCACACTCGCTCCTCACTCACTCTCGCTCCTCGCTCACAGTCGCTCCTCGCTCAGTCTCGCTCCTCGCTCACTCTCGCTCACACTCGCTCCTCGCTCACACTCGCTCCTCGCTCACTCTCGCTCCTCGCTCACACTCGCTCCTCGCTCACTCTCGCTCCTCGCTCACACTCGCTCACACTCGCTCCTCGCTCACTCTCGCTCCTCGCTCACAGTCGCTCCTCGCTCACTCTCGCTCCTCGCTCACACTCGCTCCTCGCTCACACTCGCTCCTCGCTCACTCTCGCTCCTCGCTCACTCTCCCTCCTCGCTCACTCTCGCTCCTCGCTCACTCTCGCTCCTCGCTCACTCTCGCTCCTCCCTCACTCCCGTTCCTCCCTCACTCTCGTTCCTCCCTCAATCTCGCTCCTCGCTCACTCTCGCTCCTCGCTCACTCTCGCTCCTCGCTCACTCTCGCTCCTCCCTCACTCTCGCTCCTCGCTCACTCTCGCTCCTCGCTCACACTCGCTCCTCGCTCACACTTGCTCCTCTCTCACTCTCCCTCCTCGCTCACTCTCGCTGCCTCTCGCTCCTCGCTCACTCTCACTCACACTCGCTCCTCGCTCACACTCGCTCCTCGCTCACACTCGCTCCTCGCTCACTCTCCCTCCTCGCTCACTCTCGCTCCCTCTCGCTCCTCGCTCACTCTCCCTCCTCACTCACTCTCGCTCCTCGCTCACTCTCGCTCCTCGCTCACTCTCGCTCCTCACTCACTCTCGCTCCTCGCTCACTCTCGCTCCTCACTCACTCTCGCTCCCTCTCGCTCCTCGCTCACTCTCACTCACACTCGCTCCTCGCTCACACTCGCTCCTCGCTCACTCTCCCTCCTCGCTCACTCTCGCTCCCTCTCGCTCCTCGCTCATTCTCCCTCCTCACTCACTCTCGCTCCTCGCTCACTCTCCCTCCTCACTCACTCTCGCTCCTCGCTCACTCTCACTCCTCGCTCACTCTCGCTCCTCGCTCACTCTCGCTCCTCACTCACTCTCGCTCCTCGCTCACTCTTGCTCCTCGCTCACTCTCACTCACTCTCGCTCCTCACTCACTCTCGCTCCTCACTCACTCTTGCTCACTCTTGCTCCTCGTTCACTCTCGCTCACTCTCACTCACTCTCGCTCCTCGCTCACTCTCCCCCAGCTCCCCCAGTCACTCCCGTATCCCCGCTCCCCTCGGTCACTCTCCCCTTGTGAAGAGCACCCCAGTCCAACGCCGGCATCTCCGCATCTTGTGAAGATGGGAATTGGTGAATATTCCTTCTCTGTTGCTGTGGTAACTGTTTTCTGAATGGCTTATTACTGTTCGATTTCATTAACTCAGCAGCTGTTTCTCTGGATTCGGTTTGTTCACAGGAGCCGGTTATGTCAATGAGGAGCCGGTTATGCTAATGAGGAGCCGGTTATGCTAATGAGGAGCCGGTTATGTTAATGAGGAGCCGGTTATGTCAATGAGGAGCCGGTTATGTCAATGAGGAGGCGGTTATGTCAATGAGGAGCCGGTTATGCTAATGAGGAGCCGGTTATGCTAATGAGGAGCCGGTTATGTTAATGAGGAGCCGGTTATGTTAATGAGGAGCCGGTTATGTCAATGAGGAGCCGGTTATGTCAATGAGGAGCCGGTTATGTCAATGAGGAGCCGGTTATGTCAATGAGGAGCCGGTTACGTTACTGAGAAGCCGGTTATGTCAATGAGGAGCCGGTTACGTTACTGAGGAGCCGGTTATGTTAATGAGGAGCCAGTTATGCTAATGAGGAGCCGGTTACGTTACTGAGGAGCCGGTTATGTTAATGTACCAGAGAGAGCGCGATCCACAAACTCTGTACAGCAGTTCTGATTTCACAACGATGACTAAACTAAAATCCATTTACACGTAAGAGTAACACCAGAACACTCCAGTCCAGCCTGGTAGCCTGTGTGTAAAACAGAGAATGTTAGTCCTGTTGTCTTCGGGAGACATCTTGGAAAAGGCTGAGTTGTTACTGGTGCTGGGCGTAAGTTACTGGCCAACTGTTGTGTCCTTGCCGTGACATGTGCTGGTGTTACCACGGCTGCTATCTCTGCCTTGGGGCGGTCAGCCCCGAATATCTTCTCACCTTTTTCACCAGGACACAGTCCCCTGATTAAATAATATCCCGAATTATCACATGATTTACATTCCTACTGTAAAAGCAGTGACACAGTGACCTTGAATCACTTGTGGCCTTTCAGAAAGGACTAATCCCTGTTACCACCACAGTCTCCAGATTGAGGAAATGCCCGGACATGAGGTCTGAATCCATTCGGAAAATAGAGCGAAATTCCTCAGCAGGTTGTTTAAAAATTGAACAGGAGTTGGGAACGAGACACTCCTCAGGTCCGCTGTACCTGCACGCTGCGTCACCTCTGCAGATTAGCGAGCGAATCATTGACAGCACGGCAGAAGGAAACAGCAGTGCGTAGCAAGGGCATAAATAAGGCAGGTGTGCAAGGCAGGGCTTGATGTCTGATGTGCAAATGCCCTGGTTAGAGTGGCAGGCGGGTACAGTAATGTTTCAGGCCGCATGGCAGCACACCTCTGTTGATCTGATAGAAGTCCACCAGCTGAATGAGGTCAATGAATTTAGTCTGGCCAGTGTCCACAGTGAAGTATGTTTGACCATCTTCCTCCCACTGCCTCAGACAGAGAGAAAACACATTTAAAAACTACTCCAAACAAAGCTTGGTTTCCACAATGTTATTTGTTGCTTTCATTGCCTCACCCTTGACCAATTGCAAATCCTGGTTGGGATCTGTTGAAGCTCTGATCAGGCCAGGGTTGCCGATAAAGCCAGGACTGATTGACTGGAACCCTTCCACCCCATCAATCCCGCCCGGGAACAAACGCCCAAAACCTGCTCACAAAATCAGTCACTCTGACCCATAACCAAACGACAGGAAGGATTCACATATCTGAAAACAATTTAACATGTTCACTATTTAACCCCAACCGCCCATCCCATTCCCCGAATCGGTGCCGGAATGTGGCGACCAGGGGACTTTTCACAGTAACTTCATTTGAAGCTGACTTGTGACAATAAGCGATTTTCATTTCATTTCATTTTCATTTTTCATTCCACAATACTGACCATCGTAGATTATTTGCGCCATTACTGAAGACACTGACTCTCACTGGGATACAGTTCCACACACACTGACTCTCACTGGGGTACAGGTCCACACACACTGACTCTCACTGGGATACAGTTCCACACACACTGACTCTCACTGGGATACAGTTTCCACACACACTGACTCTCACTGGGATACAGTTCCACACACACTGACTCTCACTGGGATACAGTTCCACACACACTGACTCTCACTGGGATACAGTTCCACACAAACTGACTCTCACTGGGATACAGTTCCACACACACTGACTCTCACTGGGATACAGTTCCACACACACTGACTCTCACTGAGATACAGTTCCACACACACTGACTCTCACTGGGGTACAGTTCCACACACACTGACTCTCACTGAGGATACAGTTCCACACACACTGACTCTCACTGGGGTACAGTTCCACGCACAGTGACTCTCACTGGGATACAGTTCCACACATAGTGATTCTCACTGGGGTACAGTTACACACACACTGACTCTCACTGGGATACAGTTACACACACACTGACTCTCACTGGGATACAGTTCCACACACACTGACTCTCACTGAGATACAGTTCCACACGCTGACTCTCACTGGCATACAGTTCCACACACACTGACTCTGACTGGGATACAGTTCCACACATACTGACTCTCACTGGGATACCGTTCCACACACACTGACTCTCACTGGGATACAGTTCCACACACACTGACTCTCACTGGGATACAGTTCCACGCACACTGACTCTCACTGGCATACAGTTCCACACACACTGACTCTCACTGGGATAGAGTTCCACACACACTGACTCTCACTGGGTTACAGTTCCACACACACTGACTCTCACTGGGATACAATTCCACACACACTGACTCTCACTGGGATACAGTTCCACGCACACTGACTCTCACTGAGATACAGTTCCACACACACTGACTCTCACTGGGATACAGTTCCACACACACTGACTCTCACTGGGTTACAGTTCCACACACACTGACTCTCACTGGGATACAGTTCCACACACACTGACTCTCACTGGGATACAGTTCCACACATAGTGACTCTCACTGGGGTACAGTTCCACACACACTGACTCTCACTGGGGGACAGTTCCACACACACTGATTCTGACTGGGGTACAGTTCCACGCACACTGACTCTCACTGGGATACAGTTCCACACACACTGACTCTCACTGGGGGACAGTTCCACACACACTGATTCTGACTGGGGTACAGTTCCACGCACACTGACTCTCACTGGGATACAGTTCCACACACACTGACTCTCACTGGGGTACAGTTCCACACACACTGACTCTCACTGGGATACAGTTCCACACACACTGACTCTCACTGGGTTACAGTTCCACACACACTGACTCTCACTGGGACACAGTTCCACACACACTGATTCTCACTGGGGTACAGTTCCACACACACTGACTCTCACTGGGATACAGTTCCACACACACTGACTCTCACTGGGACACAGTTCCACACACACTGATTCTCACTGGGGTACAGTTCCACACACACTGACTCTCACTGGGACACAGTTCCACACACACTGACTCTCACTGGGATACAGTTCCACACACACTGACCCTCACTGGAATACAGTTCCACACACACTGACTCTCACTGGGATACAGTTCCACACACACTGACTCTCACTGGGGTACAGTTCCAC